>NC_141808.1:16771596-17073661 GCF_057944985.1 Cucurbita pepo subsp. pepo | reverse complement strand
GGTCGGATGACCCTTTAAAAAGTAGCCAAACGAGGGAGGGTTCAAACTCTGATGCTCTAAGGATCATTTTTCGTGGTTGCTATGCAAATAAAACAGGGCATAAGCATAAGCAATGGGGTTGTATTGCCATTGAATTTGGATGTTTTAACCAAAACATCCCAACAAGTGCCTTATCTTTTTCATTCTTAGCGATGAGTTCTTCGATTTTCAGATGAGATATGTTCGAATTGATATAAAAAGGATAACAAATCTTTATTTGCGCCATTGTCACATTAGGCCAATGTATAGAGTGAAAAAGACCACATTTATCAAATGGTATAACCAAATTCATAAACAGAATCATTAATCACTCGAGGATCAGTGGCCTTTGTGTACCTAATCGGCGGCGTCTTTAAGAAGAACCGCTGCCGCTGCCACCGCCGGCGGCGGATTGAAGTGAAACATTATTCAGCCGTTCCAAGGACAAAATCAGGGCCTGAGTGCCCAAATTCCCCTCCCCATGAGCCTTGAGCGACACATAAAGCTGCTGAGCCAATGCCAATCCAGGAAGGGCGAGCCCCATATTCTGACATTCCTTCAAGCAAATTCCTAAATCCTTCACGAAATGGTTCACGAAAAACCCAGGTTCAAAATCCCTCTGCAAAATCCTACTCCCATACAAATCCAGCGATTTTGATCCTGCTGCCCCTGTGGATATGGCGTTCAAGAACAAACTCACATCAAGCCCTGCTTTGTGAGCGTAAATCATCCCTTCCACTAGCCCCACCATTGTTGAAGCTATGGTGATCTGATTCGCCAGCTTCGCAAATTGCCCTTTCCCACTCTCCCCCATGTAATTCACTTTCCCCAACAAGGAGAATAATGGGTTCAATCGCTGGACTTCGCCTTCGTTACCGCCGGCAAAGATCGCCAGAGAAGCGTTCTTTGCGCCGCGATCGCCGCCCGAAACCGGAGCGTCAACTGCCTTGCAGCCCTTGGCGGCAGCGGCCGCGGCGATTTCAGAAGCGAGTGAGGGTTCGGAAGTGGTCATATCTACGAGGACGCCGCCGGGGCGGAGGCCGGCTAGGGCGCCGGAGGTGGGGTCGAGGAGGACGGAGCGGACGTCGGAGGGGTAACCGACAATGGAGAAAACGACGTCGGATTGGGCGGCGACGGCGAGAGGGGAAGAGGCCAAATTGGCGCCTAAATCGAGAAGGGGTTGGGCTTTCGAGATTGTGCGATTAAAGACGGTGAGTTTGAAGCCGGCTTTGATGATGTGAGAGCACATGGAGCAGCCCATAACGCCGGTGCCGATCCAGCCGACGCGAGTGGTTGAGGGGCTGACGATGTCGCCGGAAGTGGTCATTGTGCGGCGGAGGTAAGGGAGGAAGGGAAGGGAAGGGATAGGGTGGGGTTTAGTTTGTGGGATTGAGTGTATAGGGATCGAAGAGAGATTTGCAGTGGCATCTCTATAATTCTTTTTCCCCTTTTAATCCATCTGAGGAACTTCCCCCTTTTCTTTCATTTTTGGGACAAATTAATTAAATTAAACTTTTTAAAAAATATAACATGTATAACTAAAAGTTTATATAATTTTAAAATTTAAGACATACCAAATGAAAATAAATAAGGTAATATTTCCGAATCAATTTTAAAAGTATTTTCAAGAATCATATTCTTAAGCATCTTGTTCTCGAGCATCCTAAACAAAACTTTAAACCACACAAACACTTAAACCACACAAACACAAAGGCCTATCGACATCATTTTGCTTTTGACTTTTCTCTATTGTTATAACCTTAGATTTATTAACTCCTACAACCTCGCATCTCATCGTTATTAACCATTTTTATGGGTCTTTCGAAATTTCTTTCCTCGAACAATGATCACCAAACCTCATTCTCTAGTAACGTTACGAAAAAATGGGTCTAGGGTAACCATTTTGATTCTAAATCTAAACTCTCTAATTCAAATACCTGGTGACAGTAAGCTGTTATATGCCTCCCCCTGACAGAGAAAACTCAGTGTCATTATGTTCGTGTTAGTTTAAGAGAGAAAAATCAAGCAGCAACACCACCTGAATATATGAAACAGCAGAACATTTACATTACCAAAATTGAGCTGTTAGAACAAGAATGAAATTTGAACAAAATTTAAGCACTAACAGAACAGAATATGAACATGAAAACTGTAAAACCAGAGATCCAACACCAACATATTGAAGCCATCTATGATGCCAGAACATGGAGCAGGAAATTCTAAGTATCTGGCACTTTAGTATAGCTCATTCATGTACATTGAACAGGTCCATAATTATCAAAATCAAACACAACTTGTGTTGTTCAAGGGAAGCACTTTACCAAATGAAACAGAAATGGTATGCTTAGAATCACTTTTTAAGTGCATATATATGTTCACTTGGAAAGTCAATGCCAGAATAGATCATATGATGAAAGACTCTACAGAACAAAGTCAAAGCAAGCAAGCCAAAAAAGATCCTGATGAAAGACTCCACAGAACAAAATCGATGGGTGAAGAAATGTAAGAAAACAAAACTCGAGTATAACTCAACTGATTTGGGCATGTACTATTGACTAAGATGTCTAGGTTGAGCTAAAAAGATCTCAGAGAACCGAAAAATTCAACTAAGCAACTTCTCCAACCAATTGTCACCTCAAACTTGGAAGCCAAGCACCTCCTCCAGCTAAAGAACAGAGAGGAATTGGAGTTGAACTAGAACTACAGGATCCTAACAACCAAAGCCTATTTATAATCATGACTAGAAAAGATGGATCAAATCCATAAAAAGGTAATTTATTTACAACAGAAAATAATGTCAATGATGTAGCCTAAACTTATTGTACAATTCAGCGTAACCTGAATGATAATTTGAAAACTTTGGAACTTCAGCCGACTGCACGATATTTCATTAATTAGAAGCAAACCTATAACACACGCCATACGTTCTACAATAGAATTCATGGTCTACTTATCTCAAACCTTAAAACCCAGATAACAAATTTTACTTGTACTCAAAATTTGGCACAGGCGGTGCATCAAAGCTCTCCAAAATTGTTGTTTCGCTTCCTCCACCCGACACTTCAGATTCCTTCTTCTTGCCTCCACCAAACCAACCTCCGAACCACGAGCCACTACCAGAATCTGAAGGAGACGACGACGGAGAAGAAGAAATACCTGCCAATTCCGCTTGTGGTAGAGACATGGAAGGAGCACGGCCAGGTAATTGGCCTGTAGGATACCCAGGTACACCACCCATACCAGCAGGCTCTTCAATCACAACAGGCATATTCTGTTGCTGGCTGAGGACTTTGTTTAGCATAATCCCAGCTCCTTCAATCAAAGCCAACAAAACGCCGCCGAAAACTGCCGAACGAGCTGCCGATGCAGGTCCCTGTCGCATCTGAAGAAAACCGCCGGTAGCGGCACCGGCGATGATCGAGTTCCATGGATCCTCCTTCTGGCGGACATAGACCATGGTGCAATCGAAAGCAGAGAATAAGCCACCCCAAACGGCGAAGCTCCCGCCGACACGCGGCGCATTCATCCGGACGGCCTGAGAGCCGCCGATAATCCTGGATCCTTTGGGAGAATTGTAGAGACCTTTGATGAAGTGAAAGGCTGAGCCACCTACGGCTCCCATACCGAAAGCGCCGCCGATATCGTCGAGGATGCGATCGGGGCAAGGTTCCCTTGAGGTTTCTGGCGTTCCCATGGTGTCGATCTGATCAGTCTAGGGTTTTTCTCTGGCTTCTGCGTTCAGCTGCCACCGCCAAAACTCTAGCGTAGGTTTTGAAAGGAGTTTTAAAGCAAGTGTTTTAACGATATATATAAGTTTTTATTTAAGAAAATAAAATAATAAATAATAATTGTTTTTAATACAAATATTAATTAGTTAATATAAAAATAAAATATAGTTTCGGCTCGGGCCTACGTTTCTTCACCGACATGGACCAATTTAGGCTCAAGCCTGAACTTTTGATCGGGCCAGAGATTCTTCATGGGCTAGGGAATGCCTCGGCCTGGGCCTGAGATTCCTCACTGACTTGGGCCCATTTTGGCTTGGGCCTCAGTTTCTACATCGGCATAGACCTGATTCGGCTCGGACCTCAGATTCTTCATTGATTTAAGCCTGATTCCGCTCCGGCCTCGGGTTCTTCATGATTTGGGCCAATTTAGCCCGGGCTTGATATTCTATATGGACATGGGCCTCAGTTTCTTGATAAACTTGGGCCTGCTTTCATTCCGAACTCAATTTCCTCATCGATTCGGACCTGAGATTCCTCATCTGCTTGGGCGTTTCGGCTCCGGCCTGAACTTTGGCACGGGCCTCAGTTTCTTCATCAGCATGGGCCTGATTTGGTATGGCCATTCATCGACATGGGCCTGTTTTGGCTCGGGCCTGAACTTCTTCATCGGTTTGGGCCCTAGAACGGGCCTGGGATTCTTCATCGACATAAGCTTGCTTTGGATTGGGCCTATTTTGCCAGGCCCTGGGCTTTTTCATCGGCATGAGCCCTAACTCGGGCCTGAGTATCCTCATCGACATTGGGCCAGTTTTCAATTGGGCCTATTTTTATTAGAGCCTGAGCTTCTTCATCGGCATGGGCCCAGAATCGGGCCTGAGTTTCTTCATCAACTTGGGCCTGCATTCGATTGGGCCTGTTTTAGATTGGGCCTATTTTTCTAGGCCATGGCTTCTTCGACGGCATGGGCTGTGACTCGGACCTGGGTTTCTTCATCGACATGGGCCTGTTTTCGATTGGGCCTACTTTTTCAAGGCACTGGGCGTCTCTTCATCGACTTGGGCCTGCTTTCGATTGGGCCTAGGGCCTGAGCATCATCATCGGCATGGCCTCACTCGGGCCTGAGTTTCTTCTTCGACATGGGCCTGTTTTAGATTGGGCCTAATTTTCTAGGCACTAGGCTTTTACATCGGCATGGGCCCGCTCGGGCCTGAGTTTCTATTGGGCCTATTTTGCTAGGGCCTGAGCTTCTTCATCGGCATGGGCCGTGACTCGGGCCTTGGTTTCTTCATCGACTTTTGCCTGTTCTGGATTGGGCCTATTTTTCTAGAGACTGGGCTTATCAGCATGGGCCACGACTCGGGCCTGAGTTCCTTCATCGACTTAAGCTTGTTTTCGATTGGGCCTAGGGCCTGAGCATCAATATCGGCATGGGCCTGCCTCGGGCCTAAGTTTCTTCATCGACTTGGGCCCTTCTTATATTGGGCCTATTTCACGGGCCTGGGCTTCTTCATCGGCATGGGCCCTAACTCGGGCCTGCGTTTCTCCATCGCTTGGGCCTTTTTTCGATTGGGCCTAGTTTTTCTAGGGCCTGCGTTTCTTCGTCGGTATGGGCCGTGACTCCGGCCTGAGTTTCTTCATCGACTTGGGCCTATTTTTTCTAGGGACTGGGCTACCTCAACGGCATGGGCCTTGACTCGGGCCTGAGATTCTTTATCGAGTTGGGCCTGTTTTTCTTTTCCCTGGGCTTCTCCATCGGCATGGGCCCTGACTCGGGCTTAAGTTTCTTCACCGACTTGAGCCTGTTTTCGATTGGGCCTATATTTCTAGGCCTTGAGCCGTATCAACGGCACGGGCCGTCACTCGGGCCTGAGTTTCTTCATCGAGTTGGGCCTGTTTTCCATTGGGCTTATTTTTTCTAGGGACTGGGCTTCTTCAACGACATGGCCCGTCACTCGGGCCTGAGTTTCTTCATTTAGTTGGGCCTTTTATAGATTGGGCCTATTTTTCAAGGCCCTGGGGCTTCTTCATCGTCATGGGCCCTAACTCGGGCCTTTGGGCCTTTCTTCGTTTGGGCCTATTTTTTGCTGGGGCCTGCGCTTCTTCATTGACATGGGCCTCGACTCGGGCCTAAGTTTCTTCATCGACTTGGGCCTTTTTACGATTGGGCCTATTTTTGCTGCGTCTGAGCCTTATTATCGGCATGGGCCGTAACTCGGGCCTGGGTTTCTTCATCGACTTGGGCCTGCTTTCGGTTGGGCTTATTTTTCTAGGCCCTGGGCTTCATCAACGTGCACGGGCCGTGACTCGGGCCTGAGTTTCTTCATCGACTTGGTCCTGTTTTAGATTGGCCCTTTTCTTAGGCCCTGGGCTTCTTCTCGGTATGGGCCTTGACTCGGGCCTTTGGGCTTATTTTCGATTGGGCCTGTTTTTGCTAGGGCCTGACTTCTTCAGCGGCATGGGCCCTGACTCGGGCCTATGTTTCTTCATCGGCTTGGGCCTTTTTACGATTGGACCTATTTTTGCTTCTCCTGCGCTTCATTATCAGCATGGGCCGTGACTCGGGCATGGGTTTCTTCATCGACTTGGGCGTGTTTTCGATTGGGCCTATTTTCCAAGGTCCTGGGCTTCTTCATCGGCATGGGCCCTGTCTCGGGCCTGAGTTACTCCGATGACTTGGGCCTTTTCGAGTGGGCCTATTTTTCTAGGGCCTGGGCTTCTTGATCAGCATGGTCCTGACTCGGGCCTGAGTTTCTTCACCGTCTTGGGTCTGTTTTCCATTGGGCCTATTTTTCTAGGTCTCGTGCTTCTTCATCGGCATGGGCCCTTATCGGGCCTGAGTTTCTTGTTCGACTTGGGCCTCTTTTCGATTGGGCCAATTTTTGCTAGGGCCTGAGCTTATTCATCGGCATGGGCCCTATCATCATCGGCATGAGCTCTGACTCGGGCCTGAGTTTCTTGTTCGACTTGGGCCTGTTTTCGATTGGGCCTATTTTTTCTACGGCCTGAGCATCAACATTGGCATGGGCCCTGACTCGGGCTTGAGCCGGTTTCGGCTGGGTACTGAGTTTCTTCATCGACATGGATCTGTATTGTCTCGGACCTGATATTCTTCATCGGCTTGGGCTTGTTTTGGCTCGGGCCTCTGTTTCTTCATCGAATTAGGCATGAGATCAGGCTTGGGCCTGTTTTGGCTCGTTCCTCATTTTGGGCCTGTTTTGGATCGGGCCTGAAATTCTTTATGGGCTTGGGCATGTTTTTACTCGGACCTGAGCTTCTTCATTCATCGGATTTTGGCAGTTTTGGCTTGGGCCCGTGTTTCTTTATCGGCTTGGGTATGTTTTCTTCGGCTTGGTCTTGTTTTTACTTGGGCCTGAGTTTTTCCATCGGCTTGGACATGTTTGGTTGGGGGCTTAAGTACTCCCGGCTTGGGCTTAAGTTACGGCTCAGGCCTAACTTCTCCTGTGGCTTTGACCTGAGTTTCCACATCGACTTGAGCTTTGCTTTCGGCTTGCTCCTAAATAAGTTTTGGCGCCAGTAGTACAACGTTGAGCTGCAAAACTCTCATCTTCCGACGACGACGCTCTTCACTGCCATTGCTTGATTCGTCCATGGAGGACGGCGCGAATCTGAGCATATACAAGGCCGTCAGAAGCATAAAACGCAGGGATAATACTCTCTACAACGCTCTCAGGTCAATCTACGAGGACTCTATCTTTGTCGGCGAGATCGCCCAGCTATGGCCGGAGCTTCCTCTTTTAGCAAATCTCCGTTGCGGCCTTTGGTACTCGCCGAAGTTTCACTCCAATTGTTACTTCAAGTCCACCGACGGCCACAACAACAACTGGTCTTTCAATACTTCCCGCCTTAATCTTCACGTCGCGCAATTGGCTGGTACATCCTCTCTTTTCCCCTTTCTGTTTTTCCTTTATTTTCCTAGCCATTAAGGTACAAAATTGACAGAGGGCGGAATTTCGGCATCGGCTTCTTAATTTTGTCCACTTTGAATGTTTGTAATGAAGACTCGATGCATGCGTTTGGCGACATGTTTACATTTCAGAAGTGTTTATGTGATTCGCTTCTTTGTTTGATGGGTAGGACAGGACAGAAGGGAGGGTGTATTATAGTTGATTCCACTCGAAGAGGGAAGCGCTTTCCTGATAGTATGTCCAAAACAATACCCATTTGGACTTGTGTTTTGAATCGGTCTATAAGCAAACATTTAAACAAAATCCATGGCAGTTCGTTGGAACAAGGGGTGAGTGTTTTCTGTTCTTTTTTCTGCTTGTTATCGTTTGGCAGCCTATGATTCTGTGCAAGTCTAGATCAAGTCCCTCTCTGTCGGGTATAAGTCTAAAAGTAAAAACCGATGAAATTGATTGAAACAAGTCTGTTTGATAGTTTGGACTTCAAAAAATTGGTTCGTATATCAGTTTTTTTCTTCTCTTTTGTGTGTTCATCTTAAACTGGCTCGCTTATCACGTCTCTTGGAACAGGAGCCTTCCACTTCTGACGTGCTCACTGAAAATGGAAGGGAAGCTGCTGTTAACTGGGACTGTTCCTTGCATCTTCCCCTATGGGTTTCTCAAACCGAGAAAGCTGCTATTGAGGAACGCCTTGAAGAATGGACAAAGCAGTTAGATGACTGTGGAGCTGATATTGCCACACTAGCATCAATCTTGAGAAAGCCATTGCGCCCCTTGTGGATTTCACAGAGATCAGTTATTTGGTTAAATGAAGTACCAGATCACGATTCCTGGGATTTCACCCCCATTATACTTGTTTCGGCTTCGTTATCTACTGGTGTGGTTCAACAAAGGACCACCACAGAGTTTAGCTGGAACTACATTTCGGGAGCGGGAGACGATGAAGAAAGTTGGGCAAGAGGCCTATCTCCTAATCTATTTTGGAATCACGCACATGATCTTATGAGCTCTGGACCTGATGTCTGTAATCAGAAGGTAGCTGAAATCGTTGAAAAGGACAGAGTTTATCGAGCTCTAAGGGGGAACGATGCGCCTCAGATCAGTGTTAAATCTCAGAAGGTGGGCGGATCGTCAACTCAAGTCCCATCTATCGAGCAAATGTTATCTTTAGATTTATCTGATACTGAGCTAGATGCAAAATCTTCTGATGGAAATTGTGCATTATCGTGGCTTGGTTCAACTAGCCTTGCAGTAGGCTCATCTCAACATGGTATTTCCTGTGGTTCAGCTTTCAAGAATTGCATTATTGTCTCTTGACTTTGCTCATCTTTTGATTACTTTTGTTTTTCGTGCGTGCAGCTGTGACTGCGTGCGATGTTGATTGCATCTTAAATTGTGATAAAGAATCGCTATCTGTTTGCCTTCCGATTGCTGATGCATATCTTCATCTACCTATGGCTGTGAGTATGAGAAAATAATAGTGTAAACCTTCTTGGTATGCACACCAATTCAACTTGTTTAACAGCTTCTGCTTTTCAGATGTCAAAACTGGATCGCTTTTCCCTGTCAAGAAGCCTTCCTGCTGCAGTAGATTTTGCGAAGTCGAATCTTAGTGAAGGGAAAAGACTTCTAGTTTGCTGTAGCAATGGTGAGAACTCCCTTTATTTTCCTACAAATATGATAAATTCACCTATTTGAGATGAAAATGTTAGTTCAACATTTCTGATACTTCTGCTAAGCAATCTCTTTCGTTCGTTTACGTGCAGGAGAAGATATTAGCGTATGTGTTTGCTTGGCAATACTGACTTCTTTATTCGACGACAAAGGTACTTCGACCGAATGTGTTTCTTCTGAACTTTCTTAAAGTACACCAATATATTCATTGTGTGAGCATAAGTTTTCATGTATTTGCTTTTGGTTTTTCCGAAAGGCCTCATACGAATGGAGATAGTATTCCTTATAAACCCATGATCATTCCCTTAATTAGCTGATGTGGGACTCCCCACCAACAATCCTTCCCTCGAACAAAATATACCATAGAGCCTCCCCTAAGGCCTACGAAGCCCTCGAATAGCCTTCCCTTAATTGAGGCTGGACTCCTTTCTCTAGAGCCCTCGAACAAAGTACACCCTTTGAGTCACTTTTTTACTACACCTTCGAGACTTACAACTTCTTTGTTCGACATTTGATGATTTTATTGACATAGCTAAGTTAATGGCATGGCTTTGATACCATGTTAGGAATCACGAATCTCCACAATAGTATGATATTGTCCACTTTGAGCGTAAGCTCTCATGGCTTTGTTTTTTGTTTCCCCAAAAGGCCTCATACCAATGGAGATAGTATTCCTTATAAACATATGATCATTCCTTTAATTAGCCAATGTGGGACTCCCCACCAACAATCCTCAACAATTTGGATACTTTGCGATAGATGGGTATTTTCCTTCGGCAAATGAGTTTCTTTAGTAAAATTTTAATCGAAAAGTGAACGAAGTGAAGTCAAAGAGGGTGTAAGGATTGTATCAAAGTCGAATTTCCTTAAGCTACCAAGTAGAATGTGTTGAATTAATGTGTGAAATGTTTTTCGCACTTGAGAAGAGCAACTATCTCCCTACTTGTATGCACAAAGGGTAGAATCTTATTCCCAATAGAAGAATATGTTGCTTTCATGTATTTGATCATTAGTAACTGTGTTGAATCACATCAGGAACTTTTGATGGCGGGAAATCTTTCAACAAGACGCGCATAACGAAATCGGATATGAGAAGACGACTCGTATACATCTGTAAATTTGCAACAAATGCAAGGCCTTCCAGAGGAAATTTGAGGCAGGTTTTCAATTTTCTAAGTGGGGGAAGAACTGATTAACCATCCCTTTGTTGCTGTTAACAGAGAAGCTGCTTCAACATCACAGGTTTTTCTTCTTACTTATTATTATTGCTTTTCTTTTACTATCTTCTGCCTCTTGGACTGTCAATGAGGCCAAGATCCCCGATGTTGCGAAGATATTGCTTTGCCTTTGCCTTCTTTTTTAACGAATGATTTTAGAGATTCTTATTTATTTTTTAAAAAAATTAAGCCAACCCCTTGTGTAGAATTTCGTTTATTATGCATCCCATTTTAGAGAATGTTAAAGAGTACGAAAATGTAACTCAAGCCCACCGCTAACTAATATTGTCCGCTTTGATCTGTTGCGTAGTTGTCATCATATCCCCCTACCCAAGGTTATATATGCTAAGTCGTTGTTATCTCTCTCTTGCTTGCTTATATAACGTCTCTTTCAAAAATCTCTCTCTACCCTCGTTTTCTAAAACTTCTTTTAAAACCAAGGCTCGATCATACGTCGCCTGGTCGTAGGCGACGCAAGAACAAATTGGCTTAGCTCACTTGTCATTGGAAAGTCTTGACACAATCGCACTTTTGAAGGCAGCGGACTAGCGATTGTGCGGCACTCACTTTCCAACGACAAGTGAGCTAAGCCAATTTGTTCTTGCGTCGCCTACGGCCAGGCGACGTATGATCGAGCCTCGGTTTTAAAAGAAGGTTTTAGAAAACGAGGGTAGAGAAAGATTTTTGAAAGAGACGTTATATAAGCAAGCAAGAGAGAGATAACAACGGCTTAGCATATATAACCTTGCGTAGGGAGAAATTGACTAGCCTCATAATTTTAAAACGCATATATTAGGAAGAGGTTTCCACACCCTTATAAAGAATGTTTCGTTTCCTTCTCCAACCGACGTGGGATCTCACAATCCACCCCCCTTAGAGGCCAACGTCCTCGTTGGCACACCGCCCAGCATCTGGCTCTAACACCATTTGTAACAGCCTAAACCCACCAGTAGATATTGTCCTCTTTGGGCTTTCCCTTTTAGGCTTCCCTTCAAGATTTTAAAAGACATCGGCTAGTGAGAGGTTTCTACACCCTTATAAGGGATGCGTTGTTCCCCTCTTCAACCGAGGTTAAAAGTCTATGAAAATCGTGGTTAAAAGTGCAAATTAGACATTGAGTTGGTTTTAAATGATTAAAAATATGTTTCGAATGATCTTTGAACTTGCCAAAAAGTGATTTTCTCCCGACATTTCTTTAGTTAAATGACTGTTGACCTGATAAACTGTCAGTGTTTAAATAAACTGCTGTCTTTTTCTGTTACCCAATTTTTGGTTATCATTCTTAATAAAAGTTGGGGGGAAATAAAGTACATAGGAAAACAAGATGTTTTTACTTGATATAATATAAAGTATTTATTTTTTCCTTAATGTGTATAGCTAAACTTATTGAATCTATCTCACTAGGGACGAACAGCACGCTCAGAGGGCCCAGCTTGTCGCATCATCTGATTAATAATAAGAGCATAAGGATAATATTAGCTGCTATATGTATATATATAGAAATAGATGTATGTTTAGATAGATAGATAGAGAGACCTGGAAGTACTGCTCGAATTTACGACGTAAGATAGTGTATTCATTATGTATCCGTCTTACAGCAGCCTTAACCCTATCATCAAATAAGAACATGTTAGGGCGTGCTCGAGGTTCCGGGAAGATTTGAACCTTGTACTTTGTGCATTTCAATTTTAGTACATTTTGAGATTGATCTAGAAGGTAAAATCTAAGGTCCGAAACAAAGTAAAAATGAAAGGTAAAATGTACTATTACCTATCCACATCTTCGTCTCTACAACCATGAATTGCATCATCTATTTCGTTGCTCACTTTAATGGCACCAATACTACATAAATCATCAACAGTGGAACGTTCATGAGAAAAAACAGGATTTTAGACTTTTAATTTTGTATCTAATATTTTTAAGGACGAAAATTGTAATTTTGAAAGATTTAAAGGACCTGGCGCTCGCTCCCTTAAACTTATGAAGTGGCCTCTCGAGTGCACTCGGGTTGCACGAAGGTGACCTCCTGTGAAAAAGACAAAAAAGGGGCAATTTAGCTTATATTACTTTTTAGTCCCTAATATTTCAAAACTTTCAAATTTAGTTCTTTTTATGTATTAATTTTTTCAATTTAGTCCATTATTATTATTATTATTATTATTATTATTATTATTATTATTATTATTATTAGGCCTTACAATGCATTTTGTAGGGTAGCTATACTCTGGGTTGATTCCCTGAAATACGTAGTGAGAACCCTCTCTAGAAAGTGTGGATCATCGTCACCTAATCGCTCCACGTGGATAAATTGTTCACCTAATATTCCCTGCAACAATAATATAAATTATTTAATGTTTATATTTTAAAAAGTTTCCAATTACAAATTTTATTTATTATAACTTAAAATTCTAGTCAACTTTTTTTATTCATCACAACATTAATTATATTTCATATATTTATAGAAAAATTTCACAAATAAAAACGAGAAATACAAATCTCAACAGTGAACAAAAATAAATAGTAATTTAAAAATCATAAATAAATAAATAAATAAATAAAATAAAAAAGACGAACCTCATCGAAGAATGATTGCCTCATGGTGGAAATCCGTCGATTCAAAGCAGAATTCGCCATGGCTTACAATGAAGAAAAAAAAGGATGGCAATGCTTATTATATATAAATTAAAAAAAGGAGGGAAATCCCAAATTTAAAAAAAAAAATTAAAAAAAATTAAAAAAAACGGTTACAAAATTAAAAAAAAATAAAAGCAGTAACTAATAAGTGTAGTAATTATGAGAGGAGTGACAAGTTGCAGGCATGCAATTCCATAAAATTAGAATTAAAAAGAATCTACACGAGAAATTGTATAAAATCTCAGTGAAATTAAATTCTGAGAAGAAAAAAGATCAGAGGTTCGCATACTCACGGATCTGGTAATAAATGAACCCAGATTTCTGTGTCTTTCAGTTTCGTTTGACAATTACAGGATCTACAAATTTATGGCAACTTATTAATAATAACTTAGATTTCTTTTTTAATGTATGAATGATTTATACGGCCTACTATTCGCGACTTTTTTCATTTCTTAAATGGTTACTGTATTAATTCGAGATTGTATTGAAACTAAAAGGACAAAACAAAAAAAAATTGTAGGCGGTGACGTACGAGACCTTATAATCCAACCCAAATGCAAAAATTCTATTTGGGACATGAGTCACTGCCAATATTTTTAACACAGGTTCGATAGGAAAAAACACCTTGAGGTAGTTTCTCGAGACAATCTCTATATTATACTTTTAAAGAAAAATATATTTTATGGAATAATTTTAAATTTAAAGATATTTGTTGGAATATATTTGGAATCTTTAAAATATTTAAAGAGATCACAAACTGAACCAATGGGTTCAATCTAATAGCTTATAGAAAGTGTCTACAAACAGATAATTCTTAATTTTATTTTTATTTAAAAATTTAGAAATGAAAATCTTTATTATTATTTTTTTATAATCTAAGTTCTTTTAATTTTATATAGTTTGGATAAACTGGTTCAAATATTTTTAAACTTTGTATTATAATAAATATGATCGGGATTATCTAATTTGTTAGATTATATCATATAACTTAAAATAATAACTATTAGTCTCTAAAAATTTAATAATTAAATCTATAAATAAAAAAATTATTAATTTAGTCAAAAAAAAAGAGAGAGAGATGAAAGTTGAGACATTTCAACTAAAAGAAAATTAATATTAGTAGTGAACATATTTTGTTAAAAGTCAAATAAAATAAATAAATAAATAAAACATTATATAGAAAAATTAAAAATTTTAAAGATTTATTAGATACCAGAAGAAAATTGATTATAAGACCAAAAAGATGGTGTTTGGACGATTTGTAGTTGAACCAACCACCTGCTATTTCAGGTCTATTAAATTTTATGGCTATTACTTTTTTCTTTTATTTATTTATTTATTTATTATTATTATTTTCTCTCCTTGGAAGATAAAATGGATGACTAATTTTTTTGAAACGTTTTCTCAAAAAAGAAAAATCTTTACTAATAAAGGGATGAACATGACACGCTTTGTTAGCCCCACGCGTCAGAGAAAAATTGAATGGTTGAGAAAATGTAAATGACGCTAAACTTTTATTCTTTTTTTCAAATAAAATAATTTTACTTTTAATTTTTTATTTTTAAAAATTACGTTAGTTTTCTCGTTATTTTTTTATTTTTTTATTTTATTTTTACTGCTCTTGAAGAAATTTTTAGATTCTTTCCAATATTTTTAATTTTTTAATTTTTTTAATTTTTTTAATTTGACTTAAATTTTAAAGACGCTTGTAAAATGCTAGAAATAAAATTGCAAAAGTTGTAAGTGAATATTATTTATAAATTTAATTTAAAAAAAAAATTCAATTATTGAAATGACTTGAAACAATGACAAAATTATAAAGTAGGATTGAAAGGCATTCTCTAACTTCACCACCACTAGAATTTACTTTGAAAATTCGGAATTGAAGAAATGAATCTCCATATAGATAATTAAGAAAGAAAGCTCTGATATCCTACATTGGTTGGGGAGGAAAACGAAACATCTTTTATAAGGGTGTGGAAACTTTTCCTTCGTAGACACGTTTTAAAGCGAGAAGCTCGAAAGGAAAAGCTCAAAATGAACTATATTTACTAGCAATGGGCTTCAACCGTCACAAAAGCTCACCTAGTGGACGAAAAAAAACTGCTTATCACTCTGATTATTCACTACTCTAAGTTGTCCTCTTTCCTAAATTATTATTATTATTATGAATAAATTTAAAATTTTAAAAATTAAATATATAATAAACCTTAAATTTTGAGGGCATACGTACATTTATTCATAACATATTACTATTAAATCAATTTTATATACGCATATCAATGCTTAGAATAAAATAAACCCTTCTCGATAATATCGAATTTATCTCAATTAATTAAAAAAAAAAAAAAAAAAACTCATGAATCGTGGAGAAAACCATGTGAGTAGATGTAACCACACATCAAACTATATTTTCATAGAATAAAAATATATATAAACAATTAAATAATCTCATGGGACTAAATTAATTAGTTAATTAATATTCACTTTTATTTTTCTTTATTTTTGGGAACCTTCGAATAATTAATTAATAATCCATTCGAATTAATTGTCTAACCCCATGCTAGAATTTGAATTACGATTCAGATATGGTCTTCATTCAAACACATTAGAAAAATTCTCAAGACGTTATCAAACACAAAAATTTTTTTAGAATTTTTATGATTGAGTCACTGAAAATAAATATGCATTTTTGTAGGTATAAATAACAAAACTTTCAATTCTTTAAATCTTTTATTAGTCGTCCTATTCTCAAGATCGATTTTTCGTTTATTTATATACCTTTCATTTACTCCGATATCATAAATTAATTTTTTTATTCTATTATTTATTTTTAAATGAAAATGGATAAATTAATTTATAAAACAGGAATATTGTCTTAATCCGACGGTTTAATCAATCATTTCTGTAGACGTGAAGCGCTTGAATTCTCACGCATGTTTATAGTATTTAATTTTTAAAAAATATTAAAAAATAATAATAAATAAGACCCTGCAGTCCGCTTGCCTCCAAAATTGGTATAATAATAAACTCCTCTCTTCTCACTCCACTATTTTCTTTTGGAGAAATTCTGGAAATAAAATTAAATAAGACAAAGTAAAATAGGACGAATTTTATTAAAATATCTGACAGCTACTTTTCGTTAAATAAAATTAAAAAAAAAAAAAAGTGCTTGATAATTTTTTAAAATAATTATTAAAAATGTTGAATTTGAATATAATAGTTATTTATTAAACAGTTAATTTGTCAAAATATTAGGTTTATTTTAAATTGATTGTTATATAATTTTAATTTATAAAATTAAAAAAAAAAAGTGCTTGATAATTTTTTAAAATAATCATTAAAAATGTTGAATTTGAATATAATAGTTATTTATTAAACAGTTAATTTGTCAAAATATTAGGTTTATTTTAAATTGATTGTTATATAATTTTAATTTATAAATAGTAATTATCACTATATTTCTTTTGTATATATAAAAAAGTAAAGTGGAAAATTATATATTATCTTTAAAAATAAAGTGAAATGAAATCCAAACTACTTTTTTACCTTCGTATTTCACTCAAGAGATTAATTTTAATCTTGAACTTTTCATGTAAATTAAAAGTTTACTAATTGAAATTTTAAATAATATCTACACATTTTTTTATTTTTAATTTTGAGTTTTTGACAAATTTAAATTGTTTAAAAATTAATAATTTTATAAGATATACATTTAAATTTTATGTTCAATAAAATTGTAAATTATTAATGATTAAATTTATAAATTTTAAAATTTTTAAAAGTTTAATTACTCTATTTATAAATTAAAAAGTTATAAAAATAAAAGAAATTTTAATAATTAAATTTGTAATTTAATTACTTTGGAGTGGCGGTGGATGCAGTGGTAGGTTCAACCAAATAGAAGCATGGGAAAGGAAGAGAGAGAAATTATATAATAAGGAAAAACATAGCACACGAGTAAAAAAATATAAATTAATAAAGTTTGTCATATGATTTAAAAAAGGACACCTCACAAATGTCTAATCATTTTTCTTAGCTAACCCATTTTAAAAATACTCATAAAATTTTAAAAATAACATTAAAAATTAGAAATAATCTATGAAATATCGATGACGATCTTCACCTACATATTGACGGTAATTTTTTTTATTTTTTTATAAATACAGAGGATATTAATCTTGTTTTAAAAATTTTATGAGTATTTTTTAGACATAATACTAACTATAAGGTATTTTTTTATTTTTTTTAAATGAAGAGTAGTAATAAATTTTTTAAAGTTTAAGAATATTATCGAACTTTATTTTAGAAAAGGTAAAGGGCTATAAACTACTTTAAAAATTTTAGAAATACTTTTTTAAAGATAATCATATTTTTTAAATTAAAAAAATAAAGATATTATTAAATTTTTTACGAATTTATTATTATTTTTAATAGTTTACCTTATAAACTACTTAGAAGTATTATTAAAAATTTTAAAAATTTAGTAATATTTTTTTTATAATTGTTTTCAGATTTTAAAAATTATTTTAGATTTCAAAAAAGGAAAAACTCTAACCAAATAACAAAGCTATAAAATAATGTTTAAAAAGCCTACAAGGCCTATATTGTCTTTAATTTTATTACTAAATCAAATTTTAAATTTAATGGGATAAAATAAAAATGTAAAAAAAAAAAAAAAAAAAAAAAAAAAAAAAAAATCAACAACGAGAGAAATGTGGTTAAGTTAAAAGTAAATGAAATGTATCTGTCCAATGGTTCCGTCAATCAACTATCTATTAAGTTTTTTTGGGTGGGTCTAAGTTCGTGATTAAAATGTGAATTTCTTAATTAATGATTTGACGAAAAATGTATATTATCTTTTAATTGTGGATAAAAAAAAAAAAAATTAGTTATGTGAACAAAAATCTTCTACCAAAGTCTCATGATTATCTCCAAATTTGTTGATATTAAAAAATTATTATTATTATTACTATTTTTTTTTTCCGAAGTTTAGAGATGTTTAAAAAAGTAAAATTTAAATGTATTTTTATTAATTTTATTATATATAGGATAATAAAATTGACAAAATAGTTTATAATAATTGGCCTTTAATTGGCATCTGTTACGAATAGAACCTGCTATCTACTCCATTCCCTTAGTTTCTAAACCACTCTCTCTTTTTCTCTCTCTCTCAAATTCTCTCAATCGCTGCAATGGCTGCCGTTTCTGTGTCGGCTGAGACTACGCGAAACTTAGCAGTGGCCTATCCAATTGAATTTCTGTTTGACCTCGACATGGTTCTGTCCGGCGCCGACGACTTCGGTTGCTGTCAGATCAGCGCTTCGGATTCCCTTGTGGCGGAATTGCCGACGGTGGTGGCCGATGTTTGTGCCGTTTGTTTGGAAGATTTCCGGCCAGATGAGGACGGAAAACAAATCCCCTGCGGACACGTGTACCACGAATCTTGTATTTCCTCTTGGCTCGCCGTCGCCAACTGTTGCCCTCTCTGTCGGTGCCTCATCGCCGGTCAACCGCCGGAATCGCCTTCTTCAACTTTGATCCGACGGTAGAGCTTTTTTTCGTAGATCGCGAGGATCGTTCGATCAAGTAATGTCTGGTTCTTAATTATTGTGATTGCAGCTCTTCGCGAAATTAGCTGAAAATTGAACAGACCGGTTCCTTTCTCTGTCTCTGTCTAAATTTCTTTTACAATGTTCCATGAATTTCTCCTAACTTTCAATTTTTTGTATCAACATATTTTAAGAAGCCATAAAAAGATTTTAATTTTATCAATTCATTTGACTTAATTTAAATGACACATTTAATCTGTTAATTTTTTAATTTAAAGAAATATCCTATAAAGTGAACCATCTTCCATTTTTAATTTTATATCTATTATACAAAATTATAAATGTTATTGTTTTAATATAAAAATCCATCTTAAATTTAATTTTTAAATTAAAAAAATAACACCCTATATTATATATGTTTTGCATACGTGTCACAATCTTCTATTGATAGTTGATCGGACAAAAATAAATTATTTTAAAATGTTACCAATAACGAAAATTAAAAGTAAGAAAATTAACGGATCAATTGATTATTTAAAAAAAATGATGAATATCATTGACAAATTTACTAGGATACTTAATTATTATGATTTTATAAGTTTGGGAAAAATATCTTAAATTATAAAATTTGAGTATATAATTTAGATAAATTCTATTGGTATGTTTTGTTTTCGATTTATTTTCAGGAATTTAATTATTTTATATTTTATTTTATATTTTGTTTTGTAAAGCCAGTTGTTCGTCAGTTTGTGGAGCAACGTGTCACAATCAAGTGGCCAAGAAGGTCAATCATGACTTGTATAGTATTGAGTGTGGCGGCACCATTAAGTTAAGAAAAGGGTAAAGGAAATTCTTATTTATCCATTTTTTTTCCCAAATTATATTGTGAGTTTCTAGAAACCTAAATGATTATATATCATATTATAATGATTTTTTAAAAAAAAAAGTTAAATTTTTTTATGCAACTTATAAAGGTTTGGTATTACCTATAAAATTTAATTTATAACAAATAAATATATAGATTTTAAAAATCTATTTTCTCTGATAAATTTTATTATTATTTTGATTAAATATGGTATATAATAGTTATTAAAATTTATCAAATGTGTTTTAAAAAAATAATTAACGTAAAAGTATGATTTATAAAATAAATAAAGTTAAAAGTGCAATTGACAATTGGTCCTATAATAATAATGCAATTAGGTGGCGCATGATGCATAGGTGGTCATTAATAAAATTTAGACACGATTAAAACAATATAAATATAATTACCACTAATGATATTTCTCAAATCAAATTGATTTTTATTTTTTTTAATAAAAGAGAACAAATGATTTTATATAAAATATAATACAAATAGTATTTATGTTATAATTCATGCGAATAAGTTGGTTAATTCTTATTTAATTCTAAAAAATATGTATTGCCAGTATAATAATAACAATAATAAGCAAGTAACATTTTTTCCGATATAATTTCAAAGTTGTAGCTTTCGATGATGTAAACGTAACTGGAAAAAAACATTTTTATTCAATTTAATTCATAAAAGTCTCCTTCATTTTCAAAAAGAAGTTTCTATATTTGTATAAATATGGAAGAATTTTGTGAATTTTTATTGGATTACTATTTTGGAAGGTATATTTAAACTCATAAATAAATAAGATTTTCATAAATTATTTATCAATTAATTTAATAATTAAATTAATCAGCTAGTCAGTCGTCCAGCTAGTTTAGACAGTATTAAGAGACTCTGTAAAATACTATTATGATTTACTCCTGGGATAAAAACTTTAATAGGGTAGAAAGATATTTATAATAAAAGCTAAATAAATTTATTCCAAAAAAATATAATCATTTATTTTTAAAATATCGAGATATTTTATTTTTAAAATATATAGAAATTGGCTCATAAAATTATTGGACTTAACTTTATTGAACTAGTATCGAGCTATTTTTATTTATTTATTTATTTATTTATTTATTATTATTATTATTTACAACAAATCAAATTTATTGAAATTATGTCATAATTTCACGGTTGACAGATAAAGATAATTATTTTATATTTATTTTTTAAAAATGATGTTATTCAAATGGGCTCCTAATATAATTGTGATAAGTTTAATATAAAAATATATTTTACACTTTATCTCTCCTTTAAGTAGTATTTATTTATTTATGCTTTTGTTTCATGGATGGAAAAGAGATTCTTTTTTTTTTTTTTTTTTTTTTTTTTTTATAAAAGTAAATATTCTTGAAGTTAGTACAGTTCGTTACTCGAACATGAAATTTGGCACGGACTGTTCATCTTCACCGCCAAATGCATCCATTTTCTTCAGTGCCAATGCCACAGATTCATGATGCACTGAAATTGCTTATAAGTGCCTAGAGATTCCGTATGTTTCATTCCAATTGTGTAATCATAAGCATGTCCCGCAATTACCGATTACAGTGATTGATTTGTTTATTCTTTTTTAACTTTTTGCTCTGTTTAATACGAATCGTTCTTTTCGCCGATTTTGATGGTGTTTTGTTCGATTTTGTTGTGCATAAGAGCTATCTGTTTACTTGTTGTCAAATCTATCGGTGACCATGGAAAATCGGACCGTAAACGATCCGAATCCGATATTCTCAGCTCTCAATTGTATCGACCTTTCGAGTTCAGATATTCATCTTTCGGTTTCGTTACTTAAACAGGTTGTCTACAATTTGATGATAATATTAGTTGATTTTCGATTCTCGTTTTGTGTTTGTGTTTTCGATTTTCGTTTTGTGTTTGTGTAAAGAAATCGAATTGGAACTCTGGTTGGTGATTGAAGAAGTTTTTGATTCATGCAGGCCTGTTTGGATACCGGATTCTTTTACGCTGTGAATCATGGAATACCGGAGGAATTCATGGACGAGGTTTTTGCTCAGAGCAAAAGGCTTTTTAGTCTGCCACTGAGTGATAAAATGAAGCTTCTGAGAAACGAGAAGCATAGAGGCTACACACCTATTCTCGACGAACTGCTTGATCCTGATAATCAAATACGAGGTATACTTCGTGCAATTCCATGTATCTTCTTTGAATGACGGGAGTTCAATATTCTCCATTGTATATTGATACTGCTGTCGATTTAGTAGGAGATTACAAAGAGGGGTATTACATAGGAATTGAGGAAAAAATTCCTGGAGATGATTCAGGTGGAGAAATGCCATTTTATGGTCCAAATATTTGGCCTGCAGAAGGTAAATCATTAAATTACTTATTGTTGCATTAGCAACCTAGCATGACATTTTGCGCAACATCTTTTAGATTTGTTACCTGGCTGGAGGAAGATCATGGAGAAGTTTCATAGAGAAGCACTGTATGTTCTGGTTCCAGTGATTCTACAAATTTGTTTTGATAGATCTTCATCTTACAAATCATTATTTAGTTTTTATGCCGGCCATACAAAGTTTGTTTGCTTGTTTGGGTGAACGGTGATAGAATCGTTTTTTCTACGAGTCTGCAAATTGTTTTTTCTACGAGTCTGCAAATTGTTTCGTCACTGGTGAAAAGAGTTCTGTCAATCCTTCTCCTATTTTTATATTCTAGTTCCATATCCTGTTTATCTAATTGGCTTCTTGTTATCAATTATTATGTAACTTGCATTTTAACAATCCAGTTCTTAGTTTGTTAATATTTGCCTTTATGTGTATATATGTTTTTTAAAATGTGAAATCAGAGAGGTTGCAAGAGCAATTGCAAGACTCATTGCTCTTGCACTTGGTCTTGAGAATGACTTTTTTGACAACTCAGAAATGCTCGGCGAGCCGATTGCAGTGTTGCGTCTATTACACTATGAAGGTGGGATATAAACGCTTTTTGTTTCTTCATTTTTGGCCCTGTGGTGTCCGTTGGCTATAGAAATAATAGAATAGTCCTCTTTGTGCATCAGGCCAAATTTCTGAACCTGCGAAAGGAATATTTGGAGCTGGCGCTCATACAGACTATGGTTTAATCACACTCTTGGCGACAGACGAGAACTTTGGTCTCCAAGTAAGAATTCAGTTGTGCACACGATGCTTTTTTTAAAGTGTTCGGAATAAGGCACATGATGCTTTTTAACCATTATCAGCATATCATATTATTTAATTACGATTTGAAGTGTTCGGAATAAGGCACATGATGCTTTTTAACCATTATCAGCATATCATATTATTTGATTACGATTAAAGTGTTCGGAATGAGTACAGATTTGCTAGGCACACGATGCTTTTTAACCATTATCGGCATATCATATTATTTGATTACTATTTGAAGTGTTCAGAATGAGTACAGATTTGCAAGGATAAAGAGGCTAAACCTCAAATATGGGAATATGTAGCACCGCTCAAAGGGTGAGTTTTATGGAGGAATTAGGAACCAGTTTGCATTTAAAGTTTGAAAACACAGATTCCTTCAGTGCGCATTATGTTACTCATGATCTAAGACTTGAACAAATGATAATAATAGAGAAGGAAGCTATTTGAGAAAGAGTAAACAAAAGATTGTCTTCTGGCATCTTGATTTCAGTCTCTTTGGTTTTTAACAGAGCTTTTGTGGTGAATCTTGGAGACATGCTGGAGCGCTGGAGCAACTGCGTATTCAGGTGAGATATATTCCTATTGAGATCACGAGACATGGTGAATCGAGATTTCATCCTTACCCGTGCTGTTTTTAACCTTCTCCTCGTTTATCTATTTATGCAAAAACCGTCACCGACATTTTTAATGGATATGTGAAGGGACTATTCATGTTTAAATATGATATTTCTAGTCTTTTATGAACTTGTATGTTTCAAATTTTCTTCAATTTGCAATAATGAATTGTTTGCGTTCTCATCTGCCTTCAAGAATCTTGAATGACAATATCGTTTGTGGCATTCATAAGGAATTTATTTGCATCATATACTATAACATAAACAGTAAACAAGATCAATCAGTTAACATACTTCACTAGTTCTTTGTTTTATTAATTTATTTTGGTTGTGACATAGTTCTAAGTTCTTAACATTTTTTCTTTCTGTATTTGATCTCAGGTCCACATTACATAGAGTTCTGGGGAATGGTCAAGATAGATATTCTGTAAGCCTCGTAGCTTACTCTATCACTGTGTTATCCACGAACATTATGAACATTATAAACATCGAGTCGCAATATTCTTCATTGATCTCTCTATTTACAAACATACAAAAAGAAAAAAAAAAAATTGTTGCATAGTAAATTTATTATTTTCATGTAAACAGATTGCATATTTTGTGGAACCTAGTCATGATTGTCTTGTCGAGTGTTTGCCAACCTGCAAGTCAGACGAAAACCCTCCCAAGTAAGTATATGTTGATTATAAACTTTTATTTTGTTTACCAAATATGTACGTGACGCATGAGATTCATTATAGATATACAAACCTTGTTTGCTTTTCCTCTTGTTTTTTTTACCTCATTTCCTTTCATTGTCTCTGTTACTTTCATAGTGTTGCTAATGAGTTAATGAGTTTGCTTTACTTTACATTGCCATTTCATGCCTTTCTTTTTTCCTTTCAAGGCTTTGACTTTACCAATTTACACTCATATGCTTCTTTGTCACTCACACTTGGAAGCTACTAAGACACTTGTTGGATGCACAAAAATGATATTCTATACTAACTTAAGTTTTTCTTTCCTATTATTATTTATTTTTATTGTCAGGTTTCCTCCAATTTTATGCAAGACATATTTGAGCCAGCGTTACAAAGAAACTCACGTTGATCTAGATACTTACAAAAGTAGTAATGATGAGAATTTGGGTACTCAACATGCTCCAATGCTTTGAATATTGTAACGCTTGCAAGTAAACCCAATAAATAAACCCAATAAATAAACCCACTTCCGCCAAAGTCTACAGGGGACAGGCAGACGGTGGATGAGCAAGTAATTTTAAAGACATGTTTAATGCACAATAGAGTTTGTTGATCTCTTTAGCGAGAAGCCAGTCTGTCACTACTAAATAAGGCTTCTCTTAGACTAAGACCATCAAACATAAAAATTGTCTTATTTTCGTTTGGTGTATTATGTAAACGTTGTTTTATTTACTAAACTATACTAAGGTTATTTATGTCAAATTAATGGATAGCTAGTCTTGTACGTTACATCAATTCGGATTCGGATGGTCAAAATACATTTGAAGTTAAATGCTTCTATAACTCTTATAAAAATAATTGAGTTTTTTCTAACCTAAAATTAATACAAATCCAGACCTATAAACTTTCAACTCCATAAATCAGCCAAATATCCTTAAAAGAACATTTTTCTATACAATATTCAACATTAAATGGATATTTAGCAAAACCCGTACCTTCATTAAAAACGTACAAAAAAATTAAGCTATCATTAAGGTAAACAATTAAAAAGAAAAAAAAAAACATCAGTGACAGTATCAATGCTTAGGGCCAGCATGAGATACGACGTCGTTCATCTATATCCAGGGATACTCAGTCATTCTAAATTGATAGCCTCTTGAGATTTTCTTTTTTCCTTCTATGAAATAAATAATTCATTATGCAGTTAGACAATAGAAGAACAAAACCCGAGTATCGACTTTTCAGTTGAGCTATCGTATCTTCGCATCAATCTATTGTCATTTGCCTGCTTGTGTAGGAGTTGGAGATGCAGTTCAAGAATCTCAGGGTAAATTAGAGTTGGCTAGCCCCATGGACTCTGCAACTTCTCTAGCAGCAAATGTATCCGCTTGAGCCTGCAAAAAAAACTCGACACGTTTTTATGTTAAATACAACTTCTCAAGTAATTCGAGGTTGTTAGACCTTCTCCCTCTCGAGATTTTTGTCCACTTCCATCCTTTCCCTCGATCTATAACAAACTACCGTAACAACTTATCGAACCAATTACTAACATATGCTTAAGTTCCAGTCACTAAGATGCAGATATATGCAGACAACGAGCTAAACGAACGTACCTGTAAACGGTGCAGTAGATACATCATAAAAAGGTGTACAAATACCTGAGAATACATTTTCACGGTTACACTCGGATTCTGTTAATAAACTTGACATATTTTTTAGACAAAGGGAAAAAGAAAATCTCACCAAATAAAATAGAAGTAAAAGTCTTGCAGTGGGATACCGCCAGAGAAATCTTGTTGCCCTGACTGCTCCAGAATCTAATAGTTTGGCTGCTTTTTGCAACTGCACGTCCCAAGTTGAATGGTAACGATAAAGCCCAAGTGAAGGAAGAGTAAGCATTGCAACGGATAGGAGATTTACCTGTATGCTCGTCCCGGCCATGTATCGGTGATGCAACGGGAGGGGCCTGAAACCATTACTTGGTAAGTATCTAAAAATAATTTTATATCGTCAAGAACCTGATGACAGTTTATGTACAGAACCTAACTTTTTTTTTTTTTTTTTTGGTAATGACTCAAGTATTTAATGGGTTACAAAGATTTAAGGCAAGGAACGTACTCGAGAGATTTGATTTCGGCATCTTCTTCCCAAGTTGCAGAAGCTCGACGGGAGGCTCGAGTTCTTTCTACCTCTACCTTTTCAATAAGGCAACCAAGTTATAATCTAAATAAGGTTTCTGGTTTAATAAACGAAACGAACAATGAAAAATAAAGTTAATTCGTTTAATAAATTATACTAAAAATGAATAGGGAAGGGAGGCAGATATTAGCCAAAAGGAATAGAGCAATGAAAGGCGGACCTGTGCCTCTTGGGCGCGGTTTATTTCCTTCTCCAGTTGAAACTCAGCAGCCGCTTTTTCACTAGCCATAGCCTCCAACTGCGTTTGCTTGTAGTACTGTCATAAAGATAAATTTTCATATATAAGACTCAATAATTTTCATACAAATTTTCATATATAAGCAAAATAATGTGCATGAGCAATTAAACTCGTTACCAATAGATCAGTGAGTTCACGATAACGCTTCTCAAGCTCCATGTGCTCCTGGTCATTTGAAACTATAATCAGTGAGTTGATGATTTCGCAAGTCGAAAGTGAACAAAAAAGATAAAAAAAAAAAAAATAATAATAATAATAATAATAAATAAATAAATCCAGATGCAACCTAGTCAATCCTCAAATATCAAAAAGTAAATTTTTCCAAAGAATAATAGATTTTTTTTTTTTTTTTTTGAATAATTGGACTTCGAAATATATATATATATATATATATATATATATATATATATATAAACACTCCAAGGTACAATGAGTCATGTATGCATTTATGGATTAGGTAAATGAATAAAAGTTATGTCAATGTGAGGTTTGTACTATATAATTTATTAGAAAATTAATAGCAAAGACTAAAATGATTTTTAATCCAAAGTTAAAAGGGTTAAAATAGAAGGTTTGAAAGTTTAAAAATCAAAAGGTGAGTTTGCTACGTTAACAATTACAGCATACAATAACTGCTAATCTGCTTATGCTAACCACAGTAATATTCTAAACAATGGAGCATATTTGATCAAAAGATATACTCGATTTCTTGATCAAACAGATATAAATTACGGACCTGACGTGAATAATGTTCAGCATCCCTTTTCATAGCAGCCATTTCAACTCTCATTTTCTGTACTTCAGCCTGGAATTGAGAAGATAAAGAGGGAAGGATCAGTGGCATTGCGCTTAGTTCAATTAGCTAAATTGCCAACATTCCTTAGACACTTGCCTCCATGGAAGAAAGTTTCAATTCGGCGTCTCTCTGACCTTGTCGGGCACGCTCCACTTCTTCTTGCCATGCTTGCATCTTCATGTTCCCAAGTGTAAGGGGGAAATAGATGATGAGTTAGACAAATGAAACTTACGACCACAGATATTGCAAGAATATATATGTTTTTTTTCTCTTTTGATAAGAGATTTATGCGGTGCATCGATGATATTTCTGTCAGAATAGTTAGCTACGTATCGATCTAACCCCTGATTTTGTAAGACGTCCCCATAAGTCAGAAATATCTTTCCCAAAAGATATTATGAATGAAGAGAAAATGGAGTGGAAATATAAGTCTCAAAAACCAGCTTCAGCGTTAGACAATATTTACCTGAATCAATTGATTTGCCTCTTCAGGCGACTTCTTGTGTCCACGGCGAGCACGAACTTCCAGATCTTGCAGTTCTTGGTTCAAAGAAGAACATTCAACCTAAAGGAAGAGACTTATTAATTATATGAAGAAATGTCTGTTCAACTAAGAAGTGCAAATGTATACTTGAAAATTATATTAACAATGATATGTATCTTACCTCAAGAAGCGCTACCTTTTGCTCAAGCTCTGTTGCTTTCGATGTCCGCTCATCTGCTATTCTCTGAAAAAATGGAAGAGATAATCGCATGCAATGAAACATACAAATTAAGGTTGACTAAAGGACAAAGTCCCGGTTCGGGTTATAGAGAGATCTAATCATTATACACGTGACTACAAGCTATAAGTCCAGCTTGACGGCTTCATGCTTTACCTGGATCCTTGCAAGAGCTGATGCTGCTTCCACGGCTCTATGTTCCAGTTCCATTTCTCTTTCCATGAAAGCCTGTAGACACCGATGATCATCTATTTGAAGACAATTGGACAAAACAGACACACCGCACAAACACGAAAAAAGGATCACAATAGGCTTATGCATATATACCATCTTCGTAGCATTATGCGCAGTACGTTCTTCTTCTGCTCTGCGCTCGGCAGAAGCTAGCTCCTCTCTTAGAGCCTGTAAAAGAATGGAATTTTATTAGAAATATAGAAGTTGTTATTAATAAATAAATAAAGACCTAACTCACTTGCATCATCCTAGTCTCAGTTAGTTCTCTATTCCTCATCATTGACTCCATATTAGCCTGTAAAAATCATGTAATAGAACAAAAGGACAACAACGTTAGTAGTCAAAGATTATAATTATCATTAATAAATGTAAGGCAAGTTGGATTTTCCATTGCATGAGAAAATTATAAGGGCATAAAAATCACATAAATTAGATTATTTCATATAAACAAGACCAACTTCAATGAGAAAAAAGAAAGATACAAAAATTATAACCCAAAAAAAGGGAGCACCCTAAAGAAATGGCTCCAATCAAGCAAAAGAAGACCTAATGAGTAATTAAGAAAAAAACAAGACTCGTGCCCAAAGCGAGACATTAAATCTCGCAAGGGACCATACATCATTGGTCTCCCTCTCCGACCCTCTAAAAATTCTACTATTTCTCTTCCCCGAAATACCCCACAGCAAAGATCACACTCGAGTTTCCATTTAAAAGAAAAAAAGAAAAAAAGAAAAAAAAAACTAGTTCCCTAGAATGGCAAATGGAGAAGGAGCTCCTCGATTATCTCACTAAAAGCTCGATGATGGGCTAACTTATGCCCAAACGCATCGGAAAAATAGATCCAAAAATGCGGAGTAAAATCAAAATTTCATAACCAATGATTCAGGTTTCCTCCGTCCATGAGAGCCTATCCAAGGACCCTTAAATTCCCTGACTCCAACCCTTTTAGGTGCACTGGCTTCCCAATAGTCACCCAATTAACTATGCACCACATGAACTTCCTGCACCCCTTCCCACAGACAGTCCTTCATAAGTTTTTCCAGTCTTTTACAAACCAAACACGGAGCTCTAAAGAGGGAGAAAAAAAATAGGAACTGTAACAACCCAGACCCACCGCTAGCAGATATTGTCCTCTTTGGGCTTCCCCTCAAGGCTTTAAAACGCGTATGCTAGGGGAAGGTTTCCACACCCTTATAAAGGGTGTTCCGTTCTCCTCCCCAACCAATGTGGGATATCACAATTCACCCCCCTTCAGGGCCCAGCATCATCGTTGGCACTCGTTCCTTTCTCCCATCGATGTGGGACCCCCACCAAATCCACCCCCTTCGGGGCCCAGCATCCTTACTGGCACACCGCCTCGTGTCTACCCCCTTCGAGGAACAGCCTCCTCGTTGGCACATCGCCCGGTGCGTAGCTCTGATACCATTTGTAACGACCCAAGCCCACCGCTAGCAGATATTGTCCTCTTTGGGCTTTCCCTTTCGGGCTTCCCCTCAAGGCTTTAAAACGCGTCTGCTAGGGGAAGGTTTCCACACCCTTATAAAGAGTGTTTCGTTCTCCTCCCTAACCAATATGGGATATCACAGGAACTTTGTAAAACCTTTCTTTTCTTTTCGAGAACTTTGTAAAGGAAATTCTAATCCACATGGTCTATGCTTTTGCCAAGTCAATATTAAAGATAATCCCCTCTTGATTCTGGTCTCTGCACTCTCTATGCCTATGTTGGCAATAAGGTCCTAATCGAGGATCTATCTACCCACAAGGAACGCTCCTTGAGCCTTCGAGATAGTAGAAGGGAGAACTTTACCCATACTAATGGTAAGCACTTTTTCCAAAATCTTATACACACTAGTAACGAGGCTGATGGGCTTGAAATCCTTCACCATCTCAACCTTACCTTTTTTAGGGATGATACAAACAAACATTTCATTCCAAGTGTTGTCCACTATTCTCCTTCCAAAAAAACACTCCTTAAAACCCCATCAAGGTCCTCCTTAACAATATCCCAATTATGGAAAAGCCCTCCGAACGAGGAGATTTGTTCCTATCACAATCAAAGACCACACTCCTGATCTCATTCAAAGAAAAAGAGGCCACCGAGTCCACATTACCAGAGTCATAAATAGAACACCAATCAATCCCTTTCACAAAATGTTTACGGTTCACTATCATGCAGTGTGGAAACCTCCCCCTAGCATACGTGTTTTAAGAACCTTAAGGGGAAGCCCGAAAGGGAAAGTCCAACGGGAACAATATCTGCTAGCGGTGGGCTTGGACTGTTACAATTTCAGTCTAACATAAAGAATATCAGAAAATACACCGTGAGTATTTTTTATAGTCATAACTCATAATACATTACAATAAATACACAGTGGGTATGACAAACCTGCATCGAGATCAGGCTTCCTTCTGATAAGGCAGCTTGCTTTTTAAGTGCATCCATGGAACTAATAAGAGCCTCAATTTCAGAGTTCTTTGCAGCCAAAGCTTCAGCCATACCTGACTCTACTCTCGAAACTTCACTTTTGGATTCCGATAAATCTTGTGCTAACTTCTTCATGCGAGCGTCATATGATCTACTCAATTCTCTCTGTCAGACGACAACCTTAACAGGTGAAAAGAAGGAAAAATAATAAAGATAGAGTGTACTAAGACCAGATGTGATGACTCTCACCTCTGCAATAAGAAGTTCCTCCAACTGTGCATTTTCAGACTTGTATTCTTGAAGACGTGATGAAAGTCCAGCACAGACCTATGCCTCGAAAAGAAAATGGTCAATCATCCACTGAATAGCGGTGTCTAAATATTGAAGAATGGAACTATTCTATGATAATCGTTCTGAGATAAAATCGTATTCTTCAATTCTACATCTGTAATATTCTCATCATATACAGATTAAAAAAGTTCACAAATGGGGCATGGCCCAAGAACATACCCGAGCTAGCCTTGCTTCTTTCGACTCGCCAGTGGAGTTTGAAGTTTTAAGTAACCCTTGTGCCTGCACGCCAACTAAATGAACTTTTAACAAAACTAGAAGTCGAAATAGGAATCATCAAAGCTGAAGAAAACAAATAACATGAAACTACTTACAGAACCACTATTATACCTCTTCAAGTTGGTCCTGCACTTTCGTAGGAGACTTGTCAGCTGTATTCTCTTGTTGCTTCTGATCGACTGGCGGTTGAACCTTATTAGAATCATTTTTTGTTTGATTTTCATCGTTATCCTGGAACCCCATAGTTGCAGACTCAGACATGTCCCGATCTGTCTTCGAGATAGTTTCTTCACTTCCCAATTTATTGCTCTGCGCATCATCTCGATTTTCTTTGTTGATCTCCACGGCTTCTTGATTAGGTGTAGACAATAATTGTTCCTCGTGAACATCCAAGACATTCACGTTATTTAGTTCGGTATTAGAAGTTGGTGCGATAACCTCAACGTCAGCAATGGCTGCTTCCATGTCATCAGGAATTTGTTTTCCTGCTTCAACTACTACGGCATCTGTTGATGGAATGTCTAAAACAGGGACGTTATTGTCGTCACCGTCTGGCTTCCTTTTGTTTACATGAGTCGTAGACTTATCAGATGCAGTCACCGTGCGGTCATCTTCATTGGAAGAAACAATTCCATCCTTTTCAGGCGCCACCACCAGATCTACCGTTGACGATAATGTGCTCGTTTGTTCTTCTGCAGCGTCCTTCGATATAGAAGGCTCATTTGAGGATAGTTTCTTCTGTGCCAAAAAATATTTAAATTCACAAAAATTTAAATAAAGCTTAACATGTGATAATAATGTATAATGTTAGTATTTGTTAAAATAAGTGAGCCTAACCCACCTTTTTCTTTGGCTTGGTCTTCTTGGTTTGAGATCCTTGGCCATTAGAAGCTTCACACAACAGCAATAAAGCTATAGATGTCAGAAAACTCGAAATTTTTAAACATAAAATAGTTCAATAGATTGTTTTAGTGAAACAATTAATCATATAAATATGATTTAACCAAGTATTTTAGCTTTAGTAAGCAATGAAATAAAAACATGGAAAGAAATGAGCATAAATCATATAAATATGACATAAACCAAGATGCATACCTGGAGTTTGAATATCAGACTGCTCTTCTGATAACTCACTAACAACAAGCTTTGCCCTGCGATCTACGACTTCAAACAGTCCTGACAAAAGTGAATCACTTCTGAGAAATTTCTATGCAATAATTCTTACACAGGAACGCGTCAAAATCGAATCCGATGAATTCCAAAATCCGTGTAGAAAATTAAAGGCTATACTTCGATATGAGTTGAAAATTGATGAAAAATCGATTCGGATCAGAACGGAACATATATGCAATAGAAACCGAATAACATCGAACCTTCGGCAGCTTTGAGCCAAGAAGCCATTAGAAAGCCGAAACTCGGATCGGAAACAATGCGGAGCCCACCAGGATGTAGCCGAGGATTTGACGATCAAAGAGTGCAATTCTAAACGGCGACGTTGCGATAGCTCGAATGGGGATCTTGCTTCGCCAAAGGACACTTCGAGCTCTACGGAAACACTACAATGGCGGTAAATCGGCCACCGAGTGCGACGGACGATTGTAGGGAAATGAGAATTTCAGAGGAAGGCAGTCGTTAGTTAAGGAGTCTGTTCTGATGGACGAGTGAAATTGAAGGAAAACGCGGCAACAATGATCGGGTGCTGTGACGACTACGGCGCCGATTATGTTCAACCAGTGTAGAGGTTCCACGTCGCCAACCAAGTGTCTTTTTCTTTTTTTGGATTTTTAAGAAAATTGCTAAAATAAAGGTTAAATTAATAAAAAGCAAATTTAATGGAGATGCGGGGTATCGATCCCCGTACCTCTCGCATGCTAAGCGAGCGCTCTACCATCTGAGCTACATCCCCAATTGACTTTAACTATAGAAGAAATTACTAATAATATATAGCTAAACCAATGGGCTGAACTACCAGCCCAGCAAACATCGCCCAATAGCCTCTTTAGCTGAATGGAGTAAATGGGCTCGACTATCAGCCCATCAATGATCGGCCCAATAACTTCTATCTTATTGGAGCAAATGGGCTCGATTACCAGCCCACTTCTCCAATTTCACTTTCACGCTATTTTACCAAAATCAGTCGCAAACAAAGCTGCTTTTATCTCAAGTCTTTCTAGAAAACTATATGCCTTCGAATTGAATATATTTAATATAATGTTCGTATTCGTATATATTATATATTAATTTTTACGAGTTTATATTTTTAAAATTTTAAATATCAATCGACCAAAATATTACGAAAATTTAAGTCAATTTTAAGGAATTAAGAAGGAGAAAAATATTGCCTCTCTTTTGCCAAAATTTAAGACAAAACTTAAATTACACTCATGTTGAGTGTGAAGTCAAAAAAACCTTAATTACCTTTACATTGTTGCTTATTGTTTACTCATAATTATTATGTCTAATCTTACTTTTAATGAGTAATAATTAAAAGTGCAAAAAAATTAAACTTTTAGCATTTAAATTAGAAAATTTAACTAACACTTGCATGCAGAAAGCCAAGACATTAAGGGTCTCTCCATAATTTACTTTTAATAAATTCAAATATTTAATAATAAAATACATGTTGAATGACAAAAGTTGATTTGGTTAATTATGAACCATAATAACAAAAAGCAACTTTGTAAAAGAGTTAATGATAACGCACCTGACTCGTAAAAAAAATATCTGCACGCTGATTATTCCATAAAGTAAGATCATAGCCGTGTCAAAAAAGATACACGTGTCTAGATCAAATTTTGTCGTATTTTATACTCAAATGATTTTTTTTTTTGTTCGAGTTAGTAAAAGCATTTCAACTCGAGCACTCCGAGTTAATGACCATACGTAGTTGTGCCAAGTGGGAGGACGAAACAAGCTATTACTATATTATTTTGCATCTATGATTCACTCGATAAAGTCAAATCAATTCAATATTACTTCTTTAATTCTTAATAGGTATAGAGACATATAACCTTGTAACCACGTAAAGGTATGAAACGAGAACCGCAAATAGTATACCAAATTGAACACACATCGCTATACAAAGAGACCTATAATAAATCTCAAAGGCAACCTTTCAACAACCATGAAAAAAGCAACTTAGAGAGAGAAATCTTAACATATGGGGTACCCGGGAAAGAGAAAGGGATAGCTTTTAAGTATGATGTTATACGAGCATCGATCCATTGCCAAAAAGATAAGTCCTAAACTTAGATCAGACTAAGATAAATGATCACATATTACGAACGTTAAAATATTCATAAAATGCCGTACCAAATATTAATTATATAAAATATAAAAAATTCTCTAATAAGTAATAGAAAATTACTATATTTTATTTTTCTTTCATAAATTATTTAAACAATAAATGGTATATATTCAAATTAAATGTAAGCAAATGATTCACATAACATCACTTCAGCCATTTATTCTATTTAATCCAAAACTAGTGGATGAAACAAAAAGGAATCAAAATTTCTGTCGATTTTCATTAATATTACACGTCAATTTTTAAAACTTTGAACCTTTTATTTAAAATTTAAAATTTTATAATATTAAAAAAAAAAAAAAAAGAATATTGCTCACATCTATTACTCTTATAATTATAAAATTTTAGTTAAAAAATTATTAAGGCTAATTAACCATTTAATAATAATTTAAAATAATTTAAAATTCACAAACAAATTATATAACCGATAGCTTAGTCTCAGATTCATAGCCTTTCCTGAAATATTATATACTAAAAATGAAAAAAAGAAATGTCACTTATAATTAAAACATAAACTCTAAAACTTAAATCAGATTCACAACTAAAATTTATTGAAATTACTTGAGAGAAAAAAAAAAGTAAAAAAAGAAGAAAAAGGAAGTAATTATCCAAACTGATAGATATAAACTGCTTGAGCTTTGAAACTGACATGGCTGAGAATCAATCACGTCTCTCGAGGCCATTAAACACGTCAATTCGACGTTCATTTATGGCGATGTGTAACTGTAAACAACACGCAGATTCATCGCCAAACGCCGATCGGAAAAGCTGTAAGAGTTCGATTTCATCGGCAGAGTGTGTTCCGAAACGGCGATTCATAAGCTGCTAAGCTTTTCTCCAGCCGTAGATCTGTGTAGAACTTCTTGATGAATTCCTCGGCCGCTTTATCGACGATCTGACTGTCACTGTCGTCCTTGAGAGAAAACGGCGAATCTGTAACACGCAACTGCCGTACAACTAGCGGACTCTTTCCAAATCCAGGCAACGGCACTAACGGCGACGCCTCAGATTTCTGATCGCTGTGAAGAATATCAAGAACTCTCTGGACGGCAGTAACGGTGGAGAAATCGTCGTAGCGGTAAGATTTGGGGAAATAATGGCGGTTTTGGTGTTTTCGATGTTTGTTGAAGTAACGGAACGGATACGCAGGACTGTTACTGCAACTGAATTCGTAATCGCGCGTTGAGATGTAGGAATTGGCGATGTCAATCGTTTGGCAACTGAAAGCAGATCCGTGATGAAATTCCACGAGATTTGCCATCGCTTTTCCTGCGATTTTGCTTCGTTTCAGCATTAAATGAAGATCGAACACAATCTTGCTTTTGCTTAGCCCTTTCCTCAACATGAACACAACCGCTCTCAACACGTTCCATAGCTTCTTCTTCACTGCCGGCCGAATCGGCTCAATTTCCATGGCTAACAAAGAAACAGAAAATCAGAGGAAATGCGTAATAATGCCGCCTTGTTCTTCCTCGCTCTGAATTAGAAAGAGAACTGATTTCTTTTTTTAATTTTTTTCCTGTTTTGAGGAGATTGAACTTGATCCGAGCGGGATATATAAAGGGAACTAATGGCACATAGTGAGGAATATCATCCCAATCTCGTTTACAGCGCGTGTTTTCAACTAAGAAACAAGAGCTCGATAAAGTTATTGTTTGTTGTACACGCGCTTATCGAGCGAGTTGGTGTGAGATTTGTCTTTTATTTCGTTAAGAATAGCCAAAACAAAAAAATAAAATATCTAATAAAAAGGCTAATATTTCTTGGGGGTTTTTTTTTTTTTTTTTTTTTCTCCTTAAAAGAATTGAAATCAAATTAAAATGAATTTCCTTGCAAATAAATAAAAAAAAAAAAAACCGACTTCCTTGATGTGTCCCAATGATTACATAAATCATGATCAACAACCTTTGCCCAAATATCAAGTTACTAGGTGACATGAATTCCAAGTTTAAAGTTTTTGATGATTAGCTTCTCGAAATCCCCCCACCCATCATTTTATTCTAAAATAGAATCTAAAAAAAAAAAAAAAAAAAAAAAAAAACTTAAAATTATAAATTTAATAAAATTTAAAATTTTAATTTGTGTTTCATAAATTAATAAAATTTTAAAAAAATATTCAAGTGATGAAGCTTCTATCAAATATATAATTTAAATTAAATACAAGATTAAAAATTAAAAAAAAAATAGACATTTTTTTAAATTTTAGTACATATCTGACATAAATTTACAATTTTAGAAATTAAATAAAAATAAACTAATGTAATAATATTATAAATTAGAGGATGAATAGTATTATATTATAAATTATACGTCAAATAGTCAACATAATGATAATTTAACTAATTAAAACTTTATTTTAAAAAAATTAATTCAAATATTAATTTCCTAAATTCTCTACCAATTTATTTTTGTGTTTTCAATGGTTTAAATTTAATTTATTTACTTTTAACACATCTTATATTTAACCATTTAAACTTAATTTGTATTGAATTTTTTAAAATAATAATACTAATTTTCATTTAGTGAGAAATATATTTTTAAAATTTATAAAGGGAAGTTTATATAAACCATATAAAAATAAAATAAAATAAAAAACTAAAAAACTAAAAATATACGGACAGATTTATATATTTAAAAGTAACATTACTAAAATAGAACTTAAAATGATATTTTAAGCTTAATTTTATTAATTAATATGGAGACCACTCGGATTCAAAGAAGAAAAAAAATAATAATAAAAGATATCTAAAGTAGCAGGCCATGTGACAATTACACATGAAAGAAGGATAAAGTGCAGATTTGTTTTTAATTTTCCTTTTTTGTGCCTTAAGGAAAAAGGAAATACAAGAATTAAACGAAGGGAATCGAAAATTTACTTTTTTTTTAAAACAAATATTATTAATAAAAATAAAATAAATAAATAAAAACAAGGCATTTCTGAACCGGAGTGTCTTTTCATGTGGAAGAGTGTGTTCGTCAAGGAGCTTTTGGGTTATTTTATCGATCCCCTAATGTTGCTTCGTTTTTATGAGACAGGAACCAGTGGACGGCTCTGGATTATTCCCTTTGGGTCCGGTTGCATGGGAGCCCGAAGGAGGTGGCGCGGTTCTGGTTTCGGTGACCACGGTCGCAAAGCAGATTCGGTCATCTCTTCACGAGTTTCGGTGTGGACAAGATGGATGGTGCGAGTCCTGCCCCACTCTCCTGGGGTGTTGGGGCTGTGTGTCCGGTTTGTGGGGGCGCTGGTGGGTCAGGTGTCTCGGCGATTGGCCTGGTGGATCCCTCTGTACGGTGGCTCGGTGGCTCCCTCCACCGGATGGCTGTCGCTCGCGTATGATGCTGCTTGAGAAGACCGGAGCGGCCGCACATGTGGGTGCTTCAGGATGGTTCGGGTTCTTAACCCTCGAGAATAATACTCTACACGGACCCATTCATTTATTTAAAAATCACCCATTTATTTAAATTATATATATATATATATATATATTAAAGTAATTATTTTAAAATAATAATAAATGGGGAAAAATTATCCACGAAGATCATAGCCCCTGCAAATTTCTTGTATGGAATCTCCAATTCGATCCCATGAAAATAAATAGGGAATTTTGTGGAGATGAGAATGAAATAGTTGGTGGGGCTGGAGACGGAAAAGGCTTTTATGTTTCCACCTCGCTCCATATACATCTCTATTCTCACCCTATTTTAACCTATACCACGAGCATATAATAAAAATATAATATTGTTCTATTCACTAAAAATTAAATGAGTAATTACATTAATTTTAACCCTCTCCCTTAGTTAAGTACGAAACTTTATATATGTTTATGACAAATAATAATAATAATAATAATAATAAATGAGTCACAATAAATGTGTAAGGACTAAAATTAAACCCCGAAAACTTGATGGATTAAAAATAATAATAATAAATTAACTTTAACAACTTTTAATACTTTTGAAATTGAATAAACTAACGGAATAAATAATTACTCCCAATTTACTAAATAATTTTATTAAAGTAGAAGACAAATTTAATATTCAAATTCAATAGGGGAGAGACTTGACCCAACTTATTTCATTTTCCACCTTAAATGCATTGCAAGCGCTACAAAATATAATATCCAATAAAAATAAATAACTAAACAACTAAATAGAAATAAATGAAAGCTTAAAGAATGTCCTCCGCTGCGTTATATACCACACGCCGCCCTCGACAGCCAGCTTGAGAAAGTTGGCGGATTGAATTTCAGAACCTAACAACATGACACGTGTCACTTTATTACGCTTCAGAAAAACTTAAATATTAATTTTTATTTTTCAAATATTTATATCTGATAGTTTATGAACATAATACTTTAATTGTATTATTAATCTCGTAAATAATTAATTTCCTATGACTTACTGCTATTTAAAATAGTATTAAATATTTAGTACAACCTTTGTACTGAAATATTGAGTTTGTTTTATTTTAATGCTTTGTATATATCAGAGAAAGGTCTATTAATCTCATTAAATTATCATGACGGTTATTTATTTCAGTTATTTTTATTCTTTTATTAAAATTATTCTACCCAACTAATATTTTATCAATTATTTCCATTTATTATTTATACTCTCTGTTATTATTTGTTAATAAATATTTTAAAAAGTTTAAAGGTATTTTTAAAATTTTTAATTTTTTCGAGTAATTTCGAAATAATGCATAATAGTCTCCGCCCTTAATTTATTCAACTCAGCCCTTAATTTATTCAACGCTCATTATTGTCTTATAAGATAAGTACATTATATCCTCTACCATACTCTATAGCATACTAAATGACGGTCGACATATTAATGGAAACAAATTTAGGACAATCAACTTCTCAACTAAAAATTTCCAAGCAGCAGCGACAATAATAACTATAATTGATTTTGCCCATAAGTCTTCCTTCAAGAGAATTATTAACCATTAATTCCCGAAGAAAAAACAAAACAAAATTAAAATATTAAACAGTAAAACGACGTCGTTGAGTCTGATAATTACGGCGGCCTACGACATTGAAAGTTCATATATTATATTATGTGATCATAAAAATAAGAGCTTAATTATATTTGAAACGAAAACCAACCCACAAAACGACTTGTACTTCTACTTCTATTATTGTATATTATATTATTTTTTAAGTTTATTTTAAATTTAGTCTATTTAGATTTTCTATTATTTATTGGTGTTATAAATAAATAATAATAATAATAATGGGAGTGAAAGCTGTACTTGAATATGAAGTTGTGGAGAGATACCAGTTTTTATTTTTATTTATTTATTTTATTATTATTATTATTGCCTCTCTTCCCCACTCAGTATATAATATGTATTTAATATATATATATATATATATATATATATATATATATTTTTTTTTTTTTTTTTTTATTATTATTTTTTTTTAAATAATAAAGCAAAAATGGGTGTAGGGCCGTTTAGCTGGCCGGTCCACTTTCGCTATTAAATTCTGTTTTTATTTTGAATATCCGTAAATAAATTAATATTTATTTTATCGATGGTAGAAGATAAGGATCCCGAGGCATTTTTTGAGTCTCTTATTCTTGTCTCATTCTACGAAAATTCATTAATGACATAACAACGTCACGTTGAAATAAATATACAAAGCAGTAGCACCTTCATGGAAGCTCTACAACAATAAAATTTTACGTTTAACTTAACCGGTTAATATAGCGGTCAGATGAACACGACTCTCCACAATTGTATGATATTGTATGATATTGTCTACTTTGAGTATAAGCTCTCATAACTTTGTTTTGGGCTTCCCGAGAACCAATGGAGAGAGTATTCATTGATTATTACTTTGTTTTGGGCTTCCCGAGAACCAATGGAAAGAGTATTCATTGATTATATAAATCCATGATCATTCCCTAAATTAGCACGATTAGCCGACGTGGGACTTTCGTCATCCAACACCTTCCCCAACAAGCCTCAAACCAATGAAGAGAGTATTCCTTGATTATAAACCCATGATCATTCCCTAAATTAGTTGATGTTGGACTTTCATCATCCAACACCTCCCCTCGAACAAAATACGCCTCTCTTTAATCGAGGCTCGACTCCTTTGGAGTCTTAGTCATTTTTTACTGCCTTCGATGAAACTTGACTCCTTTTCTTTTCGAGTCCTTTGTTCGATATTTGAGGATTTACCAATCTATTGGCACGACTAAGTTTAGGGCATGACTCTGATACCATGGTAGATGAACACGACTCTCCACGATGGTATGATATTGTCAACTTTGAGCATAAGCTCTCGTGACTTTACTTTGGGCTTCCCCAAAAGGCCTCAAACTAATGGAGAGAGTATTCCTTGATTATAAACCCATGATCATTTCCTAAATTAGTCGGTGTGAGACTTTCATCATCAAACAATAGCAACGTCCCACCACTTGTCTACGTAGCTACTAAAGTTTTCTAAATTAGAGCCTCGAAATTAGGTTTTTTTGGTTTGATATCTAAGTTATAAGATTAACAATCGATGAATTTGGTATAATTGCTCAATGAAGACGAAAACCATCTCGGTATAGGTCTCGTAAGTATCTTTTGGATTAATCAAATTACAGTCCCATCATCTTTCTCTAAAGGCCATACACTAAAGTATCTCTTTGAAAAACCGACCTTCGTGGGCCAATAAGGTGGTTGATGTGATTGCGTACATTACCCAGAAACCCTAAATGTATATACTAATCAAGAGACGACTTGCTCTCCCTACTTCACTCCGTTGAGGATGGAGGATTATTAAGAGTGAGTCCCACATTGGTTAATTTAGTGGAAGATCATGAGTTTATAAGTGAGGAATACTATATTCATTCGTATGAGCCCCTTTGAGAAGCCAAAGCAAAGCCATGAGAGCTTATAGTCAAAGGGGACAATATAAAGAATTATAATATAAAAATATATAAAAAAATAATAATTATCCAAATAATAAAGGACTGGCTTCCACCTGCCAACCCAATCACAATGAATTAAATAAAAGGCGAAAAAACAAAAAACCATGATGAAGATGTAAACTTTTTTGGGTTAATGCAACATTATGATATAATTATTGAGCAATTAAGGTTTGGATAACAACTTGCTCTTTCACTAAAGCGTTACTTTTTCAGGCTAAAAGAGAACCCCAAAACTGTTACTCATATGGGACATCATCATTATTTGGGTAAGCATGCTTCTAAAGAGGAACCCAAAGTCAAACTTTTGTTACAAACCCTTCCTAAAGCTATTTCCATTAGCTACAGATTCCTAGCTTTTTCATTAATTAATTATATGCCAAGGAAAAATTAAAGCAATCAATAAAGATTTAATATTTTTATTTTTCTTAATTTTTTACTTTTCGCTTTAGCAATATAAAAAATAAAATTTAATAGATTTATTGATTATAATATGTTGTATTAATATATGAATGGTCACTTTTTCTTTATTTAAATATTGCATTCTCGATATTTGTGCTAGAATGAATGTTTCAAAACCCTGATATTGATTCGTCAGATCCATATCGGTCAACTTCTCACTACCCAAGGTTATATACTGTGAGCCGTTGTTGTTACTCTCTTACTTGCTTATATAACGTTTCTTTCAAAAATCTATCTCTGCCCTCGTTTTCTAAACCTTCTCTTAAACCGTGGCCAGAGGCTCGAGCATACGTCGCTTGGCCGTAGGCGACGTAAAAACGATTTGGTTTAGCTCACTTGTCGTTGGAAAGTGAGTGCTACACAATCGCAATTCTGCTGCCATCAAGAGTGCGATTGTGACAAAAGGGTGTGAAAACCTCTCAATGGCCGACTAGTTTTAAAAAACTTGAGAGGAAGCCCAAAGAGAACAATATTTGCCAACCGTGGGCTTGGACTCTTATAAATGGTGATAGAGCCAGCGAGAAGGCTGAGCTCGAAGGGGGTGGACACGAGACGGTGTGTCAGTAATGCCGCTAAGCTCTAAAGGGGGTGGATTGGAGGGGAGTGTACCACGTTGATGGAAAGTGGATATTTGGAAAATATAATGACTAAAATGAAAAAATGCGTAAGGTTTTGATATTGAAAATTAATTTATCGTCGATGGAAAATGGATGGAAAAAGCTTAGTTTTGTTTCACAGAAAAGGACGAAAGAACTTACGTTTTCGATAAATATTTCATGAATCACGAAAGAGGTTAAAATTTTTCTCAATCGAGGACGTTGATTGAAAATATGAGTTTGGTTGCCATATTTGAGTCAACGTATCAACTCGACTTAATAATGATCCAATACGGTCGAGTCTCCTTATTGAACTCACCTGTTTTATACCAATTTAAGTATACCTCACCTATTTTAAACATATATTATTACCTGTTACCTCGAGAAGCAAGCGTTTGTGTATAAATCATTTTAGTTTATACACGTCAATCAAATATACGCTAATCACAATCTTTACAATTCACGATCTTTTTCACTTATCAATCAATGTTCATTTAATACTCATACATTAGGTAGATATTCGAATTATATATAATTGAACGAACTATATAATATAATAAATAATAATTTGATTAAATGTTCTAAAGTACGGTTCTCTTGTTTCCACATGCCTTATATTCTATGGTTTTAATACCTTTGATTTGACAAGAAAAAGTATGCAAAATCTATACGTATTTCGAACTACGTCGTCAAAAGAATTACGCATTTGTAAAATAAAATAAAATGTATTTTGGATTTGATTTGATTTTTTCCAAATTCAAATATTTAAATTTATCTTAGTACATGAATCTTAAAATTAATTTTTATTTTTAATTTAAAATAATAAAATAATGTTTAAAAAATTTAAAATAGGGCATTAAACGGGTCGATTAAATATGAATAATTTAAAATTTAAATTAATAGATCTTATCTTGTTTTACAATTAAAATTTAATTTTAGGGATCTTATTTTGTTTAGATTTAAAATGGTCGGGGTATTTTAGTCATTTAGTAAATTCGATTTACTATTAAAATATTATATTTTTCCATTTCTACAAAAACAAACAGGCCCAGCCTCAAAGAAGAAATTTGGGCCTTATTGTAATGGGCCTAATTTTTTTGAAAAGCCCATGAGATGAATTGGGCCCTCACGGCTATTCGAGCCCAAACAGTTAAGACTAGGGAACCCAGACACCTTCATTAAGACTGAAAGAGAGCGGTTCTTGAACGCAAACTCAGAATTCCATTTCCAATTAATCGAACACAAGCAGAAGCTCCGGTTTTCTGCGAAACAAGCTTCAGCTTCAATCTTCTTTGCCGTCTGGATTTCTAGGTTTCGCATGGACGCTGTATACGAATCACCGTCTGGTTTGGAATCGAAGGAGGATGATCCGATGATAGTAGATGATCTCAATTCTACGGTTCTCGATCTCACCAGCTTTCAGCTCCATGACCTGGACTCTATTGAGTTGCCTTCGAGTTTAATGGAATTGGACCTGACGGCAAATCGACTTTCGAGTTTGGACTCTCGGATTGGAGAGCTCTCGAACCTGAAGAAGCTCTCTCTTCGTCAGAATCTCATTAATGATGCTGCGGTTGAATCGCTTTCTCGCTGGAACGCTCTGTCAGGTCTCGAGGTATTCAATCGTTCCTCTTCGTCGCATTCGATTTTTAGAAAATTAAATCAGAATCGACGGAACATTGCTTCTAATTATAATGTAGAGATCTATTTTTACGTTTTTTTTTTTCTTTTGTTGTTGTTGTTGTTGTTGCTGAATGCGTCAGTGAGTTTTAAAGATATATCAATATTCTTATGTTGCTCGGTGAGTGTTCTAACTTAATCACATCATAGAAAATGTTGCTCGACGATCCTTTAAGTGAAGCAATTCTAGAATAACGCAAGACCTTGCTATATTTATTATTATATTCGTTGTTATAGGAACTTGTTCTCAGAGACAATCAAATGACGAAAATTCCTGATGCGAGCATATTCAAGAGGCTTTTGGTATTTGATGTTTCTTTCAACGAAATCACTTCGTTACATGGCTTGTCCAAGGTCTCCGATTCACTGACGGAACTTTATGTATCTAAGAATGAAGTTGTTAAAATGGAAGAGCTAGATCACTTCCATCAGTTACAGATTCTTGAGCTTGGTTCCAATAGACTGCGGGTTTGCTCTCTATATCTTTTGTTAAAAATCTTTATTGTATCAGTTATCTCACAGTATGAATATTAGGTATAGCTTCTAGTCAGAGCTTTCTATATAACTATTTGTCTTAGGAAGGTGAATATATGATCATCCGTGCTTTACTTTATTTCATACGGTACTCTTTACTTGTAATTAAAGGCGCAATGCTCATGGTGAAAGAAAAAAAACTTAAAAATAATACAGGCATTCTCTCCTGAAGAAGCAAACAGATAAATTTTAGTTTGTTTCTTCAGAAGAGACTTGTTATTTTTCAAATATTTTTGGATAATAACATTGTGATTGAAGTTTCTACACTGTGTTACAGGTAATGGAGAATTTGCGAAACTTAGTGAATTTGCAAGAGCTATGGTTAGGGCGTAACCGGATCAAGGCAGTAAACCTTTGTGGACTAAGATGTCTCCAGAAAATTAGTCTGCAAAGCAACCGTTTGACTTCAATGACAGGATTTGAGGTATGGTACTTGATTATGACAATAATTTGTTGTTTCAATTTGCACAATAAACATCCTGGTGTGTTCGATCGCTGCTTTGCAATCTCCACAACTTTTTTGTTCTTTTCCCAACCTGTCAGGGATGTATTGCTTTGGAAGAACTATATCTGAGCCATAATGGAATTTCAAAAATTGAAGGCATTTCAACGTTAGTCAATCTTCGTATTTTGGATGTTTCATCGAATAAGCTAACGAGTGTGAGTGGCACTGAAAAACTGACACGGTATCACAAATTCCCTAGCTTCATCTTATGCAACATGCTTATCTTTCCTAGAGTGATAATCTGGAACCTTCACTGGATCTATGTTTGCAGTTTAGAAGATTTATGGCTTAACGACAACCAAATTGAATCACTTGAAAGCATTTCTGAGGATGTTGCAGGTTCAAGAGAGAAACTGACGACCATCTACCTTGAGAACAATCCATGTGTAAGTTTCCATACTCAAGAATGTTCATAACTTAAAAATTTTCTTTCAACTTGGTAAGGCCATTATGACCTCTAGTTTCTGAACTGTTGGCGCTTCAATAGTGTGATGATGATATCTTTGGGGCTTAGTATAGGTTTCTTCATGTTTCATATTTCAGCTATGACTTCTGAGGGAAAAGTATAGGCGTCGTTCATAACAATTTACTTCTACTCTTTCTATTTTTAAAGAAGAAAACTATCATCATAGATTTTCTGTGCTTCTCAATTCTTTGATTTGGCATGCTAGCTTACTCTTCTGCTTTCCATATAACCATCCTGCGAACTTAAATAAAAGAATTTTTGTAAGATGAAAATGAAATCCAATTTTCGTACTAGACATGTGTATATAACACTATAACTCCTTTATTAGCATTTTATTTGATATGCTGCTTGAATATTTCTTGTCAGTTTGGAAGCCGTAGAAATCTAAAATAATACAGATCTTCCCTGCAACTCCTCTAAAGCCGCGATTTTGCCTATCCTCTCGGAGGGTGGGGGTTGGCATTTTAGACTTTTTTAGGCTCTGTTTGATAATGATTTAGTTTTTTCATTTTCCTGTTTGCTTGTTTTCTCTTACTTTCCCTACAATGGTAAGAACCTTTTGAATTCTTAGTCAAGTTCCAAAAACAAAAATATTTTTTTTAGTTTAAAAACAAAGAAAGTGAATACGAAAACAAAGAAAACAAAGAAACTTATATGTTTATAAGTTTAATTTTCAAAAAACTCTAAATCAAATACTAAATAGCTATTGAACTGAGTCTCTGATTTTTCATATTAGGTATTTCATCAGCCATAAATAGTGAATGGATCTTTCTGTTTGGCGTTTTCATGACAACCGATGGTCTTTTTTTGCAGGCAAAGACTCCCAACTATTTTGCCAGACTAAAACAGATTTTCCCAAACATACAGCAAATTGACTCGGAGATCTTTACAAAGGACTTTTGAGAGTACACTGCAGCTTCTCGTGGACAGCCATAATATACAAGTAACATACTTCCACCTTCCATTCTTTCACTGATTTAGTTAATTTTAATTTTGCAATTAATGTTTCAAAACTAATTTATTTTTAAAAAATTCTGTTAGTTATGTTCGCTAAAATGCCCAATACAAACTCAAAGATCGAGTAATTATTGTTTAAAACATTATGGGAAAAATTGAAACCAACTGTATTTATTAGGGGTATTTTGTGTATAAATTAGTCGATTTCTATTTTTCCGGTTGATCATAAATTTTGATCCTAATGTGTTAATTTTGTTCGATATTTTAACAGAGATGGCTACAAAAATATCTCTTCTGCTTATAAAAGCTATCAAATATTGAGTAAAGTTGGAAATTGTGAAAATTTGTAAGAGATTAATTTAAATACTAAAGAAATCGAGTATCTGAGTTATTAATTATTTTCATTCTTGGATCCTTTTGGCAGGTCAATTATGGATAAAATGCCGAGGAGACTTTATTCGTTTGTGGACTTCTGCCCTGCTCTCTTTTTAAGGTTGTGTGTTAAATAATTAGTACTTATTTAACCAAATTTTGCATGTTATTTGGAGTCCAAAAATTTGTTTGTGGAGTTTGAATTTGGAGTTCTAGAGGTATTTCAATGTTCAGTGGTCTAGTTCCAAGTATAATGTCTTATTTTCTGAATTGTAAATTTTTCTTGAGTGGGCCAGCTGAAAATGTCGTTTTTGCCCCCTACGTACCCAAAGGAAAACAGCGGCAGCAGTAGTGTAAAACCAAGGGAAGGGCCGTACGAGTGCTACAAATATTGTCGATTGCTAGCTTGGTCTTGCTCTTTGTCAGGTGAATGCTCTATTTCCGCATCATTCACTTGAATTTTATAAAAAATAACTGTTTTTAGTAAGATAAAACGTTCTTTCTTAATAATGAAATTTATAAACACTATTTATGTCCATAAGTTTTGGATTTTGTTACTCACTTTCTACTCTTGCTAAGTTTTGAAAATTTAAAAAAAAAAAAAAAAAAAAAAAAGAAGTTTTTCTAGACTTATTTTTGTTTTTAGAATTTTACTAGTAATTCAAGTGTTTTGAAGGGGAAATTAGGGAAAAACCAAAACAATTTTTTTTAAAAAAAAAACTATTAACAAGATTAGATGGATTCATTAATTTTTTATATCTTATTTAAACCTTTATTCGTGATTTTTTTAATTTTTGAATTTGTAAATAACATATCATTCATTGAATGAAAAATATCAGATGAGTATGACATTATTTTACTTTTTAAAAAATTTGAAAATTGATTTGAGTGTAAATTGTAGCTATTTTTACGTGATCGAAAATTGAATTAAAAATAGAACGAAAAGATTTTCCCCTCTATTTGTTTCCATGTCTATCCATGTCTTAGAGAAAAAATATTTTATTTCTGCTTATTTTAAGAATATAGGTCTATCGATGACCATATATTCCGTTTTTAAAAATATTAAAAAATTAGGTTCCTAACACCCATTTAACTTTAAAAAATTGCGAATACAAAATTTATCTATGGACGAAGACTTCGAGTTTGATTAGATTTATATGTAGTAGATTATTATTGTTTTGTATATAGTTTTCTTTTGTCTAAAGTTTATTAGAACAAAATTATAAGTTTTACGTACGTTGGAGAAAATTTAAAAGTTTAGGCATATTATTAAATTTGAGAAACGTTTTAAAATGTGCAAGTAAAACTAAAAAACAGGTTTCTGTAGACCAAATTAAGATTTTCAAATGTTTATTTATTTATTTATTTTAAATCGACGCTAGGGAGCACCCTATTTTAAGTTTATACCCCACTAACTTACCTTTCTTAATCTTCTCTAACCAATCCGTCCGCAACTTATTTTTGTCTCTAATATAATTAAGACTAAAGAGTGTCAATTTGATATTCTATTTTGAAATTAAAAGATAAAAAGGTAATGTTGAAGAGAGTAATTAAAAGAGTAAAGATTGCCGATTAGATATTCTATTTTAAAATTAAAAGATAAGGTAAGGTTGAAGAATAAAATTTTAGAGAGGAGAGAAGAAGCGGTCAGATGGATAAAAGTCGAAGGGAAGAAAAGATGGTTCGAAGGAAAATATGTTAGAAGAGGCAACCCAAATTATGAAAAAGGATTTACCCTTCTGTTTTGTAATCTACTAAAACTGAAATCGTGATAAAATAAGGAATGTTAAGAGAATAAAAAAGGTTCGTTCAAAAGAAAATATGATTTAGCTCAAAAGCTCAACTTCGATATAAAATAAAAGTTAGGATGAAAAAGATTCAATGTATTTTCGAGAAAAATGACGAACACACTAGAAATTCTTTGGAAATATGATCTTTCAAACAAAGGCTTAATAACTTTTGTCTTTTGTTTTTAGATTTAAATTACAATTTCATGAAATAGAAAAACAATCAGTTTTTATTCAAAACAAATAAGCAGAAAACTGTTATCAAATATTAGTCAAATAATTTATATTTTAGAAAACAAAAAACAGAAATTAAAAATGTAGTAGCATAAATTTGAAAATCGATTATAACAAAATAAATATAACAGATCAATAATCAAAGGAGGAGTTAAACCTTTTTTTTTCTTTTTGGGGGGGTGAGGGAATGGGAATACCTGGCGGCATCTTCGCCCTCCAAAATCAATGATTCCCTGGTTTTCATATCCTTCTACGTGTTTTTAAATAAAATTCAGATAGATGGGCTGTGACGACCGTTGATCTTCGTTAGTTTCCTACGAACAAAGGATTTCGGTTAATGGAGAGCAAATAGAGAAAGAAGATCCAAGGTTAATGAAGAGCAATAGAGAAAGAATATCACAAAACAGATGTTGACATTCAAATCTTGTCCGAAATGGGGGTTCGTTGTAAAAATGATGGATTCAAGCAGAGTAGTATACCTAAATAAGAAAGTTAAAAAATGGACAAATTGGAATTGTAGCTTTAAAGTGTACTAAAAAGGCTGACAAATGTCCATGAAGTTTTCATTAGTAAATTGCGTTCGGATTCTGCATGCAAATCCATGGCTATAAGTGGAGAGTAAATTGTTACACGCGGAAATTTCTATTAAAAAAAACTATATGGTAAAAAATACCTTTATACTACTGAAAGTTGCAATATAACTCACTTCAAAAACGTTTCATAACTTATCTTAAAATAAAAATTCTTTTTAAGATTTTCAATAGAAATTGAAATTTTCCACACCATTTCAACTTTCTCCAACAGCTCAATGGATAGTTTTGAAACATTTAAGAGAGGATAAGTAATATTGCAATTTTTTAAATAGGAAGAAACAAACAAACAAACAAACAAACAAAAAAAAAAAAAAAAAAAAGGAAATAAGGGAGAAAATAATGTAAAACAACTGGAAATATCTAAATAGAAGTAAAAATGTCACCTCAAAGGCACCATTTTCTCCGAAGAGTACTCCTCCTGATCGGGATGCCAACTTTTCCACCTGTCGCAAAGAAAAATTCAATCCATCCAAACGAATTAAAGATTTTCCAACGCAATAAAGCATAGAAAGATAAAAATATGGAGTAAAATGGCAATCAAATATTATCTTACTCATATTTCAGAAGCGCTTTTGGGAGGGTACCTTCTAATGCCAGTAGTAATATAATTGAAACACAAGATAAAACTGATTGGATTTGTACCTTCTAATGCCCTCTTTCAAATCCAATGCGACTTCTACCGGAGCCACCATCATAGCCGTCTCGCGTTGATGAACCACCACTGGCTCTCATTGTCCCACCACTGCCAACTTTATCCATAGCTTTCTTACCTTTCTTCACTTCAGTCAAGAACTGATCCAGTCCAAATGGATCGGCTTCTTCGACTTCTCTTTCGAACTCCACCGGTCTGTCTCTAGGTCCAGACCTTTCTGCAGTGCCTGAAAATGACTTGTCTGGTTTGAAGCGATCGGTCTTCATAATCTTGTCTAACTGTTCGTCAGCACCTCCGTACATATCAGAATCGGCATCTTTTTTAGGTCTGTAAAGGGTTGAGAGAGTGGGCTGAGCGGTAAATAAGCCCTTGTCGTATATATTGTACTGGTCGTCGTTGGCAAATCCCGAGTCCATTCCTTTATCTTGGTTAAATAGCCTCTGATCATACATAACTTCTCCCTCTCTATCTGCTCCGGTAGAAGCCATTCCAAGTGCAACCTTCTCACTAATATCACGATCTCTATCTCTTGTAATCTTACTCCTCTTCCCCATTGCTGCATCTTTGGCTTCCAACCTTCTTTCCCTTTCCCTCTCTCTACGTCGTTCCTCACGAATCTTCTCACGCTGCAATCGCTCTTCCCTTTCTTCCCTCGTCTCCTTTGATAAAGCCTTCTCTTTTTCTCTAATATGCTCGAACTCCTCTTTCATCTCAGAAGTGTCTCTATCTGCAGTGCTCCTCTCAGATGGATAAGAAACTGCAGGCGGAGGTGCAGCACCAGTCCTCTCAGACCGAGCCTTTTGAGCTAAGGCTCGAAGCTCCAATTCCTTCTTCTCCTTCTGCTTCATAAGCATTTCTTTCTGAACCTTAGATCTCATTGCAACTGCTTCTCTTGCTTTCTGTTCTGCAACATACAATGCTTCAGATAGCTTTGCGAAATTGTCGTTGATTTGAACTTCTTGAAGGCCTCTGCCATCAGCTGCAAGACGCTTGTCAAGTGGGATTGTATAACCTTTCGGATTCTTCCAATTTGAAATACAAGGTGGAATCTTCCAATCCTGTTGATCCTTCACGGTGACAGGACGAGGAGGGGAATGCATGACTGGCACAGGAGGAGACCCAGAAGCTCTAGGAACACGCTTATGCTTGAACTTTGGAGGCTCGAGTGGATCTACTGGCATTTCCACCATTCTAATGATTCTCTCCTTGGCACCTGAATTAAAAGCTGCTGATTGCTGAGATGGCTTATACTTGATAAATTTTGAATCTGATGATTGCTTGGCTACATTTTTAGGCTGAGCTGCACTCAATCTTACATTCACTATCTTTTCAAGTGCAGACTTCGTTTCCTCGGTTGTTTCTTCAATCTCTTTCTGCATCTCTTCATCCTCATCATTCTCTTCATCAGTCTTCAAGATCTTTGGAATGAGGTCTTTATGTTGTGAATAAACAATCTTTTTAGAATTTTCATTCTGTTTTACAATGGCATCATATGCAACATTTCCATGGGCATCCACCGTAACAGGAAGGATCTTTGATCCAGGCTTTGATGATTTGTCTCTACCCATGTCGAGTGGGTATTGAGCAATGTGAATCTCTGGGAAAGCACCACCATCTCCAAAATCCTCTACTTTCCGAGGAATAAATCCACTACGCTTCAAGTAAGGTGGTACAGGATTGGCCTTAACAACAGAAGTTTGTTCTGCTTCTGATGAACTTAACCGCTGCTTGAACCATGGATCATTTGAGTGATCGTACTGTGTCACAGCTGTTGACTTTACAGCAGGAAGCAGGTCTTTCAGAGACGCCATAATTTTTGGCTACCAAAATGCACCTGCAAAGTCTATGAAATATCAAATAACGAACATCTTTATCTATAGTACCGTTAACCCAGGCCAGAGTTTTCTATAGCAGAAAAGTAGAGGAAATAAATCTATCTTACAAATAAGGGGCTTTGAACTAAATGGAAACCGTTCAAACTCTGATTGAAGTATAAAATAAAGAAGCTGAAAACTTCCCAGAACAATTAGTTTCCACTTGTAGAAGAAAGGGGGAAATGGTGTTTCAAGTTCACTAGCACAAACAGGTAAAACTAGTTGGGAGGTTCATTTATTCCCAGAAATACTACCTTACACCAAACTTTTTTTGACATTTCAAATGTAATTAAACTTATTTAATATTTACATAGAATGTTCCAACCAACTGCTTCTGTTGTAGCTTATGTATAAATAACTTCGAATTATTTGTGTTTTAGTAGTGAGCACACCCTAGGGGTTGGTCTGCTCGGCCAATCCAATGGTCAATTTCACAGAATCATTTGCTTCCAGCATGATATAAAACTAGCCTGAAGTTGGGACATGGATACAATCCATAAAAATTACAAAAGTGACCATCAACTACATGGCAACCACATTGATTCACGTCCATAGAATTTCAGAACTTGGAACCAATGTGACCATGTGAGTTGTGACTATAAACTTGAAAGCCACCTAACCATGACAAAATTTGGCATGTGTCTCTACTAATTTATGAGAATTTGTTTATTTAATATTATCTTGATACGGTCCAGACTACAGTACTTGAATCCCAAGCAAACTAACCAGGAAAACAAATTCAAAATTTCGATAATCAACTGCAAATTTACAATGTCAAAAAACATTGTCCATTCTAAATTACAAAGCCAGAAACCCTGGCAAGAACCTTTAATATTCAACTTAATAATTCCAAAATTTCATTCAGAAATCAATTTTTAACAATTTTAATTTACAAATAGATCTAGAGAATACTAGAATAAGAACATCAGGAAGGGCCAATAAATGGTTAATTCAACTGAAAAACGAAAAAAAAAAAAAAAAAAAATACTCAAAAAGTCATCTGCCTACAGCTTGATATTAACCTAGCCATAAGTCGAGACATTAATGCAATTAACAAAAATCACAAAAGAAGAATAAAGAAGCTATCAAACAACTTGATCGACTCTAGTAGAACTTCAAAAACTTGAAACCTGATGTAGCTATAAACTCGGCTTTCAAGTAGGAGAAGAAGATTAAAAAACTTGAAACCTAACCTTAATAGTACAAAATTTTACTTTCGTTTAATACAATTTCTGAGAGTTCTTTGTGAAAGAATAGTTAGTCACAACTGACAGTACTTCAGTTCCGACCATACAAACTTGGAAATCAAATTTACAATCAAAATAATCCATAATATTACAAAATTTTACTCTCGTTTAATACAATTTCTGAGAGTTCTTTGTGAAAGAATAGTTAGTCACAACTGATAGTACTTCAGTTCCGACCATACAAACTTGGAAATCAAATTTATAATCAAAATAATCCATGACAAGGTTAAATAAGACGGCAAGAATTATTAGAAATATCTGCAATATTGAAATTAACGACTCCGAGTCCATATACAAATCATTCTTTAAAAAAACAACACGATCTTTGGAGTGCTAGAAAAGATCTCCAGTTCCACGAAAATATGAAGAATAAGCAGATATGATCTATAGCATAAGGAATTACGATTCTCACCACCAGAGACAAGAATAACACTATCGGTATTAAACTCAATGACTCCGTATTCATAGAGAAATCATTCTTTACCGATTCTGAAATACGAATAGATCATCGGAGTGCTAGAATAAGCTCGCCAGTTCAAGAAAAATATGAAACAAGAGAAGAAATAACTTGTAGCACTCGAAATTGCGATTCTCACCATTGAAGAGAAGAACTAACACCATCAATATTCTATAAAATTGCTCCGAAATGAAAGAGAAATCATTCCGACTCTAAAACAACAATAGATCTTCGAAATGCTAAAATTAGTTCTCCGTTCGAGACGAACATGAAGCAAGAACGAACAAGCAGCCAATAGCATAATAAATTACAATTCTCACCATCGGAAACAAGAATAGCTATATCAACATCCAGATTCTAGGTTGAAACGCATCAATTTCTAATAAAATGAAACTTACAGATAGCGAATCTCTGAAATACGACAGACGCGGAAACCGAATTTGTTTCTGTAACTAAGAAATAGACGCCGCAACGCGTAGATCGTCGACGGCCTCCGTGAAGAAGGAAGGTGAGCTTCTGCCTTCCGGCGATGCCTCGAGAGAGAGACAGAGAGAGACAGAGAGAGACAGAGAGAGAGAGACAGACAGACAGAGAGAGAGAGAGAGAGAGAGAGAGAGAGAGAGAGAGAGAGGGAGACCAAAGGAAGGAGAAAGCGAGTTGATGTTACTGAGAGTCAGAAATGAAGAAGAGAGGCTTTTGGTTCGATGAATCTTCGCGGAGACAAACTTGAGGGCTGGCGCTATATATACGGCAATTTTCACGCGCGCCTAGCCGCCGACCTTCGACGGCCCCCTTCGTAAATTCTCAATATTACCCTTTTCTTGATATGATATTTCACTTTTACCCTTGTTTCTCTGTTTATATTTGAACCTGTTCGCCGCCCGGTAACTTTATAAATTTATAAGATTAACGTGCGTATCTTGATATGTTCAATTATAAATTTGTTTAATAGATTAATTTTAAAAAGAATTGATTTATGACTCGGTATGTTATGAGCATTTCTCCCACAATTGTATGATATTGTCCGGTTTGAGCATAAGCTCTCATGGGTTTACTTTGGGCTTTTCCAAAATGTCTCACACCAATGGAGAGAGTATTCTTTGATTATAAACTCATGATCATTCCCTAAATTAGCCGATGTGGGACTCTCATCATCCAACACCTTCTCTCGAACAAAGTACGCCTCCCTTTGATTGAGGCTCGACTCCTTTGGAGTCTTAGTCATTTTTTACTGTCTTCGAAGAGACTTGACTTCTTTTCTTTTGGAGTCGTTTGTTCGACATTTGAGAATTTACCAATCTATTGGCACGACTAAGTTTAGGGTATGGCTCTGATACCATGTTAAAACGAATACAGAGGGCCCAATAGAAGTTATGAAATCGTCAGAGAGAGACTATTGTCATCAAAATTTATAAAATCTTTGAAGGTTGAGGCCAAAATGCAATAACTGCCTTTCTCATTCTTCTACAAAATTACAAGGCTAAATCAATAAATAACTAAGAACTCATAAGTCAAAACATACACACCAATCAGTAGTAAAAAAAACAGGGTAAGAAGTGGTCAAGAAAATCATCAGATCAGATTATTAACAGCAGTCAAAAGAAGAAAAACCTGTAGTTTGTGATTCCTTACAGTGTGGTATTTGTATGTTGAAAGAAGTCTCTGTCATAATCAGATGGTAAAAGGAAGCCTCTGTATGATGCGTACGTTTTCCTTGTACCTAACTATGTATAAAAGAGGCTGTGTTACTCGAACCGTGACCGAAGACGCGAGAAAGCGACAAAAGCTGATTGATTCAACATAACCATCCTATAAAATCCAGTCGAAGAACAACTGCACTATCCCACGAGAACACGACGGTATCGTGCAAGAATGCTCTCTCTGAAGACCATAAATTTCGATGCACGGAGTCGTAATTTGTCGCCACAATTGGCACGAAGCGTCCTACTATGTACAATATATCATATGGTTGGGGTGAGGCATGGTTGGCAAGTTGGTTATAGTTTTTTGGGCAAATTGTAAGTCTTCTTGAGGAACTTTGCAGCTATCTCATCGTTGCGATAGCACAAGACTCGGAGTAGTGTATTCGGCTCGGTTGGTTCCCAATGACCAGAAGTTGGAGGCAAAGGAAGCCTGGATTTAGCTTGCACACCATGCGACTCCACCATCACATATTTGAACTGCTCGATCAGACTTTCGGAGTCGGAACGAAACAGATCGATGACTCCGTTAACAATGCCTGAATGTTTACTAATCAAATCAGCAGGAAGCCCATCACCATTGGACCAAAAGAGATCTGTTAGAAACTTAAAGTCTTCCTCGATCATTTCCGAATCTTGCTTAACAAAAGCTCGGGACGGGCCTCCAGCAAGTAGAACTAATAGGAAACCATCGAAAGAGGCTTTCATCACGTCGGTTATCATCCGTGTTCTGACTCTGTCATGGACAACAGTTGATGAAATGGTTTCTAGGTATTGCTCAAGCTGCTGAAGGAATGGCTCAATCCTTGAAGATGCAACCTCCCCAATATATAAGCCATCCCATAAAAACTGACTGAGATCGTGGAATACAACTTTGTATGCAGTTGCTTCACTTAGTTGCTTTATCCCTTCCACACACACAGATGCCGAAAGCTCAAACCATTTCCCAGCTAGGTTCCTAACAGCATCTGTGTAGTGAGGCTCGAGATTCTTAAGACGGGCAACCGCCCTTCTTTCTTGGACTTCAAGCTCGGTCCGTATATGGTGCAACGAATTAATACAAACACATAGCTGGGGGATCGACAAAGAGTTATTGGCATTCGTGATCCCGAACTGGGTCCTCCCCTGACCCGCTTGCAACTTTTCCTTCTTTTTGAATACGCCGAACTTTGATCCTTTCGAACATCTAGTTAAAGCAGGCAGAGCAGGAATATAGGTACTTCGGGATCCTGAAAATGCATGATGAATTTTAATGGTTGCATAGAGATATCACTAACTTCCTTAGAAATTCGGTAAATAGAACACTTACCGCAGCCAGATTTTGCCTTAAGTATGTACTGTTGCAAACATTTGTCAAGACCAGTCATTAAATCAGGAAGCAATGATGCGTGTTGTGGAATTGACAACAAAAAGAATGCTTCAAAACTTTCATCGACTATTCGTAAAACTTCAACGACAGAAGGAGCGACGTGCTCTTTGTTTGCACGTGGATTCCATACCTATTCAGAGTGTTTGTAAATGATAGTTCAATAACGTTATAAAAGATGCGAACATGCAAGAAACAGCCCAAGCCCACCGCTGGTAGATATTGTCCTCTTTGAGTTTTCCTTTTCGGGTTTCCCCTCAAGGTTTTTAATACGCGTCTGCTAGGGAGAGGTTTTCACACCCTTATAAAGAATGTTTCATTCTCCTCTCCAACCGATATGAGATCTCACAATCCACCCCCTTGAGGGCCCACTTCCCCTCAAAGTTTTTAAAACGTCCACGCCCTTATAAAGAATGTTTCGTTCTCCTCTCGATGTGGGATATCACAATCCGTTTCCTAAATGTGAAGCTATTACCAGTCCAAATCTACATAATAACCAGATAATGTCATGACCACATACCTCTTGTTGAAGGAATCTGCCAATCCATTCCTTTAGTCTGTCCACTCTCGTACTGATCCACGTCTTTACGAGGTCGGCAATTAGCGTTTCAGCTTCGTAAGGAGGCATCTCTCGTATTATGGACTTCCCACCATCTTCACTGTCTACTGAATCTCCAACTGCAATCTGCACGAGATCTTTCTCCAATTTATCAGCTGCATTGAGCACTTCAATAGCATTCGGCGTCAGTTCATCAATACCCGAAATGAATTTTTTCAGTTCCTTGCCGTAACAAGAATGGATCGTTGAAACGGCTACTCCTGCTGCATGAGGGTGCCATTCCTTGAATATTGGACTAAACATTGCCTTCTCATCGAAAGCCAGTTCGCTCACCTCTTGAGCAAGGACAGAAAGAACATGAGGTGGATTTTTCTGGTTTTTAATGGTTGATTTAACCCTCTCCATTTTCTGTAATGATAAGGACAAGAACACTCTTCAGTGACAATCCATAGAGGCAGGCGAAAAGGAAGCATGATGAAAGGAAAGAAAAAGAAAATCGCTACTCGAGTTTCTAAGACAAATTCCACAAATTCATAAATCTCTTAGAGAGCTAAACGAAGTCACAATTGAAATAAGAGAGTTGATCTTTAACTGATTGCACTTACCTTAGAAAAAGCAGTTCGAAGTGATGATCTTATATAGTTATCGACTTTGTTATATGCCACATCAACTTCGATCGTCTTCCAATCGTGTTGGTTATTTTGCAGTAACTCAGATGATAATACTGCAATAGAGACTAGGCTTTGCATACACTCAATGTTGTCACTGTGAAAATCGTTGCGGTATGCAAGAAGCTTTCTCTCCGTCGAAACCAAAATCGAACTAAGAGTAGTGCTCAGGATTCTCGAGTAAATAGGATCCTTGTAGGACTCGACGTCGTCTTCAACTTCGGCCAACAGACTTTTGGATGCAGATAGCAAGTCACTTCCGACTTGTCCCGTGGCAACGTATCGATTGAACAAAACCCACGAGAAACAAAGATTATGCAGCATCTGGTTCATGCCAAGCACAACCCAAGTTTTCTTAACATGTTCCAAGACCTCATCAACCTCTTCAATGATAGAAGTTGCATCATTAGCATCAAAACAAGCTTCTAAAAGAGTTTGGTAGAGCCTGAGATTCAAAGGGAACCCATCTGCCCAATGGCACATGCCCGGAACAGACTCGCCAAATGATCTACAAGCAAGAGACAACACGATACTCCGAAGGTCTTGGATAATTTCAAAGTTTCTCCCAGCATCAATGGGTTTCTCCATAGCACCACGAACAATCTGTCGAAAACGTTTCGGAGCGTCGTCTGCCTTTTCTAATGGCAAGCGAGGATGCAATAGAAGTCCTATTTCAAGAACCTTCAAATAACGCCTTTGCCAAGCCATGTGTTCTTCATTATTTTGGAAGTCCAAAGCCTTAAGCTGTTGAAACAGCTCGAGCGGCAGAACCATCGACTCTATCCGCCTTCCAAGCTGATCCAAGAACAAGATATTATAAACCCATGGCATATAAGATCGATTGCAGCATATAGAAATGGTTAAACAGAGTTTCGAGCCCACCACTAGTCCTGAGGAGGTTTCACCTACCAAGAATAGCTCTAGAAGACAACAAAAGTTCAATGTAATCCCCGAGCTCAAGGATAGAAATAGCTCAATATTTGATTCAATCGTCCCAAAAGTAATGAAATCTAAGCATGTAGGAATACAGTAATAGGACAATTTCACGAAGAACTGTCACTCATATTAGTCTCAATCATGTTCTTCTCGTAAGAGGATGCTAAGATAAGCAATAATCTATCATCAAAACAAATCAGGATGCGAAAAGAGCAAAGAATATGATGTTTTCCATGTCATTTCTCATAAATTTTCTCAGCCACAGAACAGAAAATTCGACTGCAGAAGAGCTTTCAATTCCAAGTACCAAAACGCACCTGTCCAGAAGTGATCCTCAAAAGCGCCCTTCTAATTCTCGAATCAACCTGTTCCGAAATTCTCATCTGAATCCTTATCAACTCCCCTACCGTCAATCCCGAAGTCGCTCGACCTTGATTCGCTGACTCATCGCCTCCGATTATCCTCTTCCTCGCCGATGATGATGATTTCAGCCCTAGCGCCTTCTTAAATTTGCTCACAGCCGTCGACGTTATCGACCGGTGCAGCGACGTCGCCGTCGACAACGACGCAGACCGATCAACTCCCTTCTCCGACTGCGAAATATAAGTTAACGGTTTACCGCCAGTGCTCCGGCAAGATCCAATCAAGATCTCGTACGCGGTTACTCGGAGCTCCGACTCCGACAGTTGCAAGCCTAAATCGCCAAACGGCGAGGGGATCTCGTCAATCGGATAAACCGGCATGGTTATTGAGGTTGTAGCGGCACTGGTGGAGGCCGCGGCGGCGGAAGTAGTGATAGTTGTTGTGTCGTGTATCACTGAGCTCGAACTCGAACCATGCCTTCGGGAGCTTCCTCGTGACCGATCACTGAATAATCGGGACATCGTTGCAAGCTATAACAAAGAAAAAGGCAAAATAATCGACCAGAAGATAAGAATCGGAGGCGAGATTGTGGGGTCGGAGTTCACTTTTCTCTCTGTTCTCGCGTCAATTACGATTAACCTCCGTTGGGTATAACAGACGACAGAGAAATTCTTCGCTTCGCTTTCAAGAAAAATCCATGGATACCAAATACAAATAGCTACCAGAAATCTGTAACACACAAGAACAGGAGAATTTTCAACAACGATGGATAGAGAAAGAGAAAGAGAGAGGAAGGTTTCTGCTTTTTCCAAGCGTGTGACAGTGTGAAAAAGAAGAACGTCTACAGAACGGTAGTAATTGATTAATTCAACCATTTATAATTCTAAAAATTGTAATTATCCTTTTAAAAACTAATTTTGTCTTTTTCTTTTTCATTAATCCTTACTTTTATTGAAAAATCCTTTTTTTCTTAATTTATATTTATATAAATATTAATAACAAATTGGTGCTCAGAATTTCATGAAAACATTTCATTTTTTAATTTTAATTTTTAAAATTAATGTTTGGTTTCTAATTTTATTTATAATGATTTTTTAAATATTTTATCAAATTTAAAAAATAAAACCACTTTTTTAAAATTGCTTAATTAAATTAAAATTAAGGTAGTCCTTACATAAATTTTATAACATTTAATTCTAAAAATGAATATCAATAAAATAATGTGAAATTGCTTAATTAAATTAAAATTAAGGTAGTCCTTACATAAATTTTATAACATTTAATTCTAAAAATGAATATCAATAAAATAATGTGTGGTCATGTTTAAAAGTTACACACATTTATTTAAAAGTTCACATTTAATTTTAATTTTAATGATATAAATATAATTGTTACCATTCTTTTATTACATGAATTAAAGGAATGAAGAAATTCCTTCCACTTGTGAAATTTCTCATTGATTTTCGTAGTAATTAATTTTTTTATAGAAAATTTATCGGACTTTTTTTTAATTTTACCTACTAAAATTCATACATCAAATTCTTACCAATTTTAAATTAGAGAGAACAAATACTTATATTTCTGTGTATATCCACACGTATACGTGTGTGTGTATATATAGGTTACTAGTTTCGAAAGAGATGCAGGCATTGAGCGCTATTCGTGAAGCGGTATACTCTAAAATTTTCATACGGGATGTACAGTAGGTCCCTCTAAAAACGACATGTGTTCATTTAATGTATAATAACGGAAGCTAATTTTAGTTGATTAATACTTTCCATTCATACACCATCCTCTTTTAATTTATTCACATGTGGCGAGCATCTTAACTACCAGTGACTAGTACACATGAAATTTGTTAAATTTGACATTTTCCTTGCCAACGTTTTCTTTTCAATTGTTTGAATAAATTCAATTATTTTATCATTTAAAAAATATGATGATAAAGAAAGAAGAACACCCTTTTATTCTCCTCGTCATACACCAAAAAGACCGATTCATCCGTCCATATCATATATATATATATATATATATATACACACGAAGTATATATAAATTTTTTTTGTGTATGAATTGGCAACAAAATTCTACAAATTATTAAATAAATTTTAAACTTCAAATATTAAAATAAAAAAATAAAAAATTTGGAGGCAAAATGAAAAGTAATCTCTTATCTATTATAATAATCCATAGATCATTTTAAAATAAAAAATAATGAAAATGGTAGAGAGGGAGACAAATAAAATATGAATTTAATTATTCAATATCTCGTTATGATTGACAACATGGAATTTTGTGCTCTACCTTTTAAAAATAAATATATAAAATTAAAATAAACTAAAAAATAATAATAATAAATTAAAGTAGAATTTTCAAATAATAATAATAATAATAAAAGCCATTTGGGTCAACTAGAGCAACAATTGGTCCGATCCCAACATCCGTCCGTCCTGTGCTATAATAGGGAACGTGCAAGCCCAAAAGAATTTAAGCCCAACTTCAATGAAAATGGGCTTTTTCTATTTATTTTAATTTATTTTCCAAATGTGAAGGTGACGTCATTATTGCAAAATCAAACACGTGCGACACGGTAGTCACACGTGCGACACGGTATAAAACCAAAAAATAAATTTGAAGGACAAAGAAGGAATCCCAACATATTAGGACGCCGCAAATCCAGAGGGTCCCTACTCTGCTCCTCACCGTAAAGACCACATCGTACAACCAATTATACACCGACACGTGTCCGCATTTTACAGTCAAAACTATTCGACTTTCCAGCCAAACCTCACTCCATCAAGTGGTGTCTATTTCTTATCGTCACCCAGATGTGACCGTAGATATCTGACGGCAAAGCCTTTTGCGATGATTCTTTTTTATTAGCACGTGGAGAAATTACGGCCCAACGGAACCCGACCCGTGTCGGCACAATCCTATTGGTCCGTCTGGTAGAAGCCAACCCGGCAGGTGTCACCTTCAAGAGTCAGCATATCTTTTATCCGTATCTTATGCATGGCATTGCTAACTGGTTGGTAACAATGGAACGATTGCAACTCATCATAGGATTTTTTTTTTAATTTTTTTTTATTTCTAATTTTTATTCCTTAATAATTTTATTAAGACTAAGGCCAAAAGTGATGGAAAATGTCTGTAATTAATTGATAGATTGTGATCTCTTAACTATATATATCAAATTACAATATATTTTAATCTAACTAGTCATATTAATCGACATCAACCGCTTTTTATTTTGTCGGTATCTTTGTCCGAGATTGACGTTGTTAGGTCGTGTTTCGTATTATTAGATCATTTTAAAAAACGTCTCAAAAATTGTTAAATTATTACATAAACTTAATCACTTCTATTCAACTCAACCTACGAACATGGCTAGAGTATTTAATTTTTATATTTTGTGTTGAATAAAAAAATTTTGAAATTTAAATAAATTTAAAGGACAAAGTTTACATCATAGGAAAAGCCAAGAAAAAAAATGAAGCTTTATACTTTAAACCATCAGACAAACTTTTGAATGTAAAATATAAAGGGATGATCAATTTATAAATTACCGACATTGAAATTAAATTCTTTTTATAAAGGAAATGGGAAGGACCACTAAGCCAGCTTGGTTGGTAAGGTATAGCCTTCTACTTTTTGCGACTATTTAACCCTCGTCATCCAATAGATACACTTTATAGTATCATAATTTATGGCTCGTACTCTCGTCATCGTCAAATATATATACACATTTGCATAGGAACTAACTATAGGTGATATTCGAGAGAGCATGACAGTTTTTTAGGTTTAAATGTTATTGTTATGGCATAAGACTCTACAGCCATATATTGACGAGTGACAGGGACAACGACGGTAACAGCCCAACCACCGCTAGTAGATATTGTTCTATTTCGATTTTTCTTTTGAGATTCTCCTTAAGTTTTTTAAAACGTGTTTGGTAGGGAGAGGTTTCCACACTTTTATAAACAATGTTTCGTTCCTCTCTCTAACCTACATGGGATCTCACAATTTACCCCCTTCGAGGTCCAGCGTCCTACCTAACACTTGATCCTCTCTCAAAATGACGTGGAATCTCACAACAACAACTAGCTTCTCCGTAATTTTATTCTCCCATAGATAAAAAAAAATCACCCGTGATGGCCGCAAACCTTGAAAATAATAATAAAGGATAAAGGGAAAAATATATGGCTTAAAGATCATGACAGTTGGACATCTTTTTATTTTCTTCTTTATTTAATAGATTTATATGATATTAAAAAAATTATAATTAATTGATTGTGAATTTTAAGGGCTAAATTGTAATTTCACAATAATAAAATAATTTAATACCCTTACTTTAAAAGGGAACCATACAAATTAGTTTTTATTAAAAAAATGATTTTCACCTCCATCGTTTATGGGACAAAAAGTGAGTTTTCAATAAATTAGTGGTTAATGTTATAATTATTAATTAATTAATCATGATTAACCCATAACCTTAAAATGGATAGACTAGAAATATTAATATAAAATAACGATAGCCTAGAGTATTTTATTTTTAATAATTGTGTGGCCTGGAATCCCTATTTAAATGAAGAACGAGAGATGGAAGACATTTTTTACTATTAGCTAAATGGGGTCGAGGATGTGAATGATATTTCCGATCTCCATTCACTCCCCGACCACGACAAATTCCCGTTTTGCCCACTTTATATATATATATATAAACATCTCAATTGATTAACCTTCAAATAAATTAATTAATTTTACTTGAAATTAAAATTTTAAACAAATTTATTCGACGTCAAATTTACCAAACAAACTTAAAATTTTAATAACTTATTAAATAATTGCTGAAGTAAAAAAAAAAAAAAAAAAAAAAAAAAAAAAAAAAAAAAAAAAAAAAAAGCATGAAACTAGACCAGTTGGATCAAACAAATAAAAAAAACACATGTTTATTTTTTTTGTATTTTTCATTCGAGGAAACCTATGTTTTTATGTACAATTTGTCTTTGAATTGCTTCATATTATAAATTTATTTAAAACGTTTCTATTTTTAAACTCTCTTCAATAAATTAAATAAAATAATTTAATTATGCCTTCATTTTTCACTCTTGAATTTTAAAATAACCAAGTATAATCAATTCTAATTATTGACTAGCAAATAATTAATAAGTAATTAGATAAGGTTTATGGATTTAAATTCATGCAATATTGTAAAAAGAAATTATAATGCAATAATGCAATTCTTTTTTTTTTCATTTAATTGATGATTTATATCTAATTATGACAAAATGTGACATCATGTTCCAACTCAACGGTGGGGAATGTTTGAAAAAAATATTGTTTATTATTATTATTATTATTTTTAGAATAAATGTTTGGAATGGTTGGTGGTAATAGTGGTGCCTCTAATTTCCTAAAATAATTTATTTAAACTTGACTATTAATATATATTATATATATTACGATTTAACTTAATTAAGAAAAAAATAAAGCTTCTAGAAACCAAAGAGAGAGAAAATATATATATATATATATATTTACCTCACAATTTTTATATTTTTAAATTCATGAAAATTATAATTAATAATTTAAAATTGATTTTATATATTTAATTTCATTTTTTACAAATATAAAATGAATAAAAATAAAAATATAAACTACAATAGGCGGTTGAATATAAAATTTTATCTACTTAAATTGATTGTAATAAAATTTGGTTTTTCGTACTTAGATATTTTTAAAAAAATTAATATTTATATTTTAGAAAATTGACAATGATATTTAAAGTTGACATTTGATATAATTTTAATATTTTTTTTAGAGGGCAAAACCCAAATTGATGGAGACATGGCAACAACAGCTATGAGAAGAAAAGATAATCTCAAATTAATGCATAATTAATTAAGGCACCGTTTTTTAGGGCAATGAGTGATGGATTATTACATAATTACCCTTACTCGAGCATGCATGTAGAACTTTTATCATGGATAGAAAAGGACTTTTGAAATTAATTAATTTTAACTAATTAAAATTTTGTGTTATTAAAAGGCATTTAACTAATTTGAATAAGACATATCCATGAAGACAAATGGATAATCATCCGACTTGACCCAAAAAAAAAATAATAATAATAATTAAAAAAGTTTAAAAAGTTTTTTTTTTAGTAATATAGGTTCAAGCACGTTTAACTCTAAAGTTACTACGGTCGAATATATGAATAGGAAGGTTCATTTTTTTAACAACCAAAGTCCACCGCTAGTAAATATTGTCTGCTTTGGCCCGTTACGTATTGTCGTTAGGCTCACGATTTTAAAACGCATATCAAGGAATGTTTATTTTCTCTCTCCAATTGACGTGGGTATCTCATAATCCACCCCCTTATGGGCCCAGCGTCTTCGTTGGCACACTATCCAGTATCTGACTCTAATACTATTTGTAACGGGTCAAGCCCATTGTGGGCTCACAAGGAATGTTTCGTTCCTCTCTCCAATTGACGTGGAGATCTCACAATCTACCCCTTCGTTGACACGCTAGATTCTAGTGTTTGACTCTAATACTATTTGTAATGGGTCAAGCCTATTGTGAGCCCAACATGGGACCACAAGGAATGTTTCGTTCCTCTCATCAATTAATGTGGGGATCTCGCAATCCACCCCCTTGTGGCCTAGCGTTCTCGCTGGCACACTGTCTAGTGTCTAGCTCTGATACTATTTGTAATGGGTCAAGCCCACCGCTAACAAATATTGTCCACTTTGACCTATTACATATCGTCGTGAGTCTCGATTCATTCATGTTGTGTTTTCGAACGTACTTTTTTAAAAATAAACTAAAATTTAAATTTTATTAGTACTAAAAAAGTGGTTTATTTAAGATGAGAATAATAAAAGACAACAATTCTAGGAAGGAAAGTGCATTAATTATTACATATACAATACAACACCCACTTTTATAAGAATTTATTATTGGGTTGACAAAACTGTGCATCATAATTGGAAACCAAATAATTGAATCAATTTTGGGAACAGGAAAATTTGTCCATTAACCTTTTAAATTTATTGGTTATAACAAAAAGACCCTCAAATTTTTCTTTATTTTCACTATTTCCCCACTTTTTTCTTCCCTTTTTACCGTCAAATTTACCCCTTTTTGTTGGTATCTCAAAAGGCCAACTCAATTATGCACAACAAGCTGATGGTAATGATTCCAAAATTATCAAATTTTCAAAGAAAAAAGTTAAAGGCTTTTGAGTTCATTCCATAATCTCTTCCATTTCCATGTGTCTTATGCTCTGCAATCATATGTATTTGAACTTCTTTTATCTTCTAGTTCTTTCTGGCCCCGAATAAAAAATTAATTTAACGTAACGACCCGTTCATACGTGATCATTAAGAATGGTTACTAAAACACGAGAAATGAAGAGTTAATTATAATACCGAAAAATTATCTAGACAAAAAAAAAAAAAAAAACTAAATGATTATTAATTAGAGAATTATTCGAGAAAAAGGAGGAATTTTCAAATACGCTTAATTTCTTTTCACATAAGAGTGGACAAAAAACGCTTCCATCTATACAATTACAAGTATTGAAGTTGTTCATCGTCTAGTTTTTTTCTGGTCCCGTGAGATCTCTCATTCAATCTTTTTCCCTCTCAATTTATTATACTATCATGAATATAACATTTTCAAAAATTTTAAAATGCACGTGAATAGTAATGGTATAAAAATTCAGCGTCGTTCTCGACTATTTTCAGAAGAAATCGAAAAATTTCTCGAGAATCCTACGACACCCATTTGTCATTTTTTATCTCACAGGTAGACAAAACTTCATATGGGTATGAATCCGTTCATTAAAGATCAGAAATCGATCCCGAAAGAACAATAAATAGTTAATATCGATAGGAAAAGACAAATATATATGCATATATGGTAGCTTTCAAAAGTTGTTTTGGGGCACTAGCTCAAGTGGTCCTTTATTTTATTTTTTTTTTTTTGCTATGAAATGGTTGGTTGACGAATTTAGATGGCCATGATTTAAGTACACAAATCTTTACCAATTTTGACAATAGAATAATGTTTGGGGGACAAGAGAAAGTTGGGTGTGGAAAATGGAAATGTTTATCTCATTTCACAGTGGGAGATATCTTCAATGATTTTTTTTTTTTTTTAAATAAAAAACACTTCCATTATTTTTATATTTATCTTTTAAATGTGAACGCAGACATAATTTAATTTATTTAGATATATATTATTTATCAGAAGTTTTTTTTTTTTTTTTTTTTTACGTAAATAAATGAGTAATTAATTATTAATTCATCGTTGTGTGTTTGTTTAATATAGAAAATAAAATTAAAAAAAAAAAAAAAAAAGAGTGTTGGTTGTTTTGTCACGTCGGTTCCTTGTTTGGTTGTGGCTTTTCCAAATGGACATCAATGTTTGCATTAGGGGTATTGTTGTCAAAAGCCACATCTCATAGTCACTTGTCAATTTTATCATTAAGAATTTTTAGGGCTAAATTGTATTTAAAAAAAAATCAATTAATGAAAATAACTTTATCCTTTCTAATTTATCTAAAAAAATATCTCTAATTTTTTAAGAAAATTACAATAATACCCTCTAATTTAAAAAAAAAATCTAAAAAATACCCATTATAAAAATATATTTTTATGGTTAATTTTGGATGAAAATCATTAATTTTTTTATATTAATTTAGTGAAAAAAAAAAAACTCTTCAATTTTGTCTTTTATTTTGAAATATATATATATATTTTTGAATTGGGATGAAAATTTAATCAATAACATGTGTGACGCGGTGATATGGAACGTTGTGGAAGTACTAAAGGTTTGGACCCAATTTTCAAATTGAAACCTAGACCCGAGTTTCGTTTCAGTGACCTATAATAGTATGGTAATATTTGGGCTCGAGTTTCGTTTTAGTTGGTCGCCGTCATATCATTTTAGGTTTCACTTTTCGTTCAATATTCCGATAAATAAAAGATTTATGAGTGATAAAAAATAGTAACGAAACGTACGAAAGTAAAGATATTAACGACCTTAAACTTTTTCTTTTATATGTAATGTATTGGGTGTAATGCATGAATCTCATTTAATTTCCACCAACTAAATTTTGTGAATCAATTTTGAAAATGACTATTGTTTGTGAAGAAGTTAATGAAACCCTAAGCTAGGCTGTAACCTACCAAGCTCTCATCATTTTATGACATTTTATTAAGTGGTCAAACTTATATTTTCTTCTCAAATTTACTATATATGGACCACATAAAAACTATATATTATATATCATTATTGATATCCCCATTCAATTTTATTCCGAAAAAAAAAAAAAAACATGTGGTAGTAAACTAACTAACGCGACTTATACGTGCAAAAATATAAAAATTTAAATTATTATTAAATTGTAAGATTCCATATTGGTTGGAGAGCGTGGAAACCTCTCTCAATTAAATGCGTTTTAAAATTGTAAGGCTGACGATGATACATAAGGGGCCAAAGTGGACAATATCTACTAGCGGTGGGCTTGAGCTGTTACAAACAGTGTCAGAGTCAAATACTAGTGAGGACGTTGGACCCCCATAGGATGGATCCCGAGATTTCACTATAAGATTACTCTCTATAGACGCGTTTTAAATTGTGAAGTTGATAGCGATAAGTAACAGGTAAAAGCGAACAATATAGATTAAAAGTGGAAAAATTCTATATCGGGTGACTTGATATATTTATTTATGATCCAAAATTTAACAGTGGCACTTTTAAATTATAATTATTAACTCTTCTTGCTTATGGGTTTTCCTCCAACCGAAATAATTGAAGTCATATCCAATTTTTATTACATTTGACCAAGGTGACGTCAGCTTAAATAATGTATAGGTTTAGAAAATTGTAGAATTTTTAAAATTATTTGTGTTCCGTAAAAATTAATTACATTAAAAATTTAAATTTTAAATTAATTAAATATAAACAAATATTATGAAATTGATTCTACTTGGAGTGTACGGACGGATTAGGACTGTGGGGACCACAGAAGCCACGTATTATATATGGGTATTTTTTAATCCCAACCTAACCCAAGCCCAACAACTAACTATAATTGGTTCTTAATTATGACAGTAATTCTCTCTCTCTAACATAAATGATAAGGACGACAACAATTAAAAGATTTAAATGTGATAATAAACAATTCCATCTATTTACAATTCATTTATTAGCGTCGTCAAAAGTAAATAATGCATTAACTCCATGTAAAAATAAAAAAAATTAACCCCAACTGGTTAAAAAACATATATTTTTTAATCTCTTCTATTTATCATTTTAGAAAAATTAATTTAATCATTCAAATTTTATAAATTTTAGTCATTTATTTATGTAAATGAAATTAAGAAAAAAAAAACACAAATTTCAATCATTTTCATATGTAAATAATATCGCGTAGGCTTTTTAATTTTTCTACGTCAATCATTTTCAATAAATAATAAAAAAGAAGCGTATTTTTAATCCTTGATTTTTAATTAAATATGAAAGTGACAAAAAATACGAAGGGAAAGTTACAACAACTTGTTATAGAGAAAATAGGGACATATTTAAAAGCATATGATTTTATAATAATATTTATTAAAAGAAAATTAAATTAAACCGACGAAAAATCCTTGATCTATTTTTTTCACTCGATGTGATCTTAACAATTCAACATTACTATAACTCGTGGGTTCCACTCGATTATTAGAACATAATTCGATTACTCTCTTGTAATTTTAATTTTATATTTTTAGTTCGACGTTCATAAAAAAATAAATTCAATTAAACGAATTCATTAGTAAAAATAGAAAATAAAAAAAAAATAAAAAATAAAATAAAAATAGTTTGATCGTGCAGTTGGTTGAGCACTCAATTCTGTAAATCCAACCATAAATATGTGTGGGCTCTCAAAGACTTCTGGCTCCATTATTGTATGCAAGAATGACAACCATCACTACGCCTCTTGCTCCCCTTTTTTTAACTTTCCTTTTATTTTTTCCCTTTTGTTCTTTTCACATTTTCATTAATACTAATATTTTTAAATAATTTTTAAAAAGTAAAAAAATATAAAAAAACATTTTAAAAAATTGAGCTTATGAGTCAAATTTTCATAAAGTCAATTATTTAAGTTGAAATTCGAGCATTTTTTTAATTAATTTTGATCCACACAAATTATTTAATTAAAAAATGGAGAAAATTATGAAAAAAAAAAAAAAAGTTAATTGAATAATAGAGAGAGAGGAAATGGAACTATAAACCAAGGAAGAAAACACCCACTTGGACAAGACCCCTAATTTTAATTTTTTTCATAGCCCTTTTAAAAAAATTGTAAAAGGACTTCACATTTAATTTAAAATTAAAAAAAAATTAAAGAGAGAGAAAATTCACAACCAGCTTGAATTTGTAGCAATTTAATGTTACCACGAGAAGGGTAAAGCTTGAAATGACTTTTCCGCCATTGCCATTTGATCTATGAAGAACTCATAAGCTTCTTCTTCTTCTTCTTTTGAGCTTTGATTTTGATCCCAAAGCCCATATTGCCACTCGTCGAACACTAACTCGGTCACTGACTCGGATGATTCCTCGTAACTCGTTCCCAAACTCGGCAGCACTACGATTTCACTCAGTTCCTCCGGCGTCGACTCGTCCAACTCCGAGGATGACGTAAATGGAGGCGATGAGGGTGGTGGCGGCGGTGGGGGTGGAGGTGGGGCGTTAGGGAGTTGCATTGAGGCGGCGAGAGCAGCGGCGGATTGGACGTCGCGAGGGGAGGAGGAAGCGGGGCGTGGGAGTGACGCGGCGAGTTCGGGGAAGTTGAGGATAGCGGAGTTGCCTTTGATGGTGAGTGCGGCTACGTCGTGGGCACGTGCTGCCATGTCGGGTGTGGCGAAGGTGCCGAGCCAGATCCGGCTCTTCTTCTTTGGCTCTCGAATTTCCGACACCCATTTGCCCCACGCCCTCATTCGGACGCCGCGGTAAATTGGGTGGCGACTGTTGGTGGTGATTTCACGCGCGCGCTTTGGGCGGCAGACACCGGCTTTTTTCGTTGGAGAGGAGATGGAACATGAAGTTGAAAAGGAAGAGGAGGAAGTGGAGGTGGAAGAATTTGAGCCGCCGGAGTCGGACTCCGGCACGGTGGCGTTGGACATTGGTGAGTGATCGGAGATATTATGGTGAGAAATTAATTGGAAGAAAGAGAGCGAAAGAGAGAGAGAATAATGGAAACGTGTGTGAGAGTGAGGAGTAAATTGAAGATGTGTGGAGAAGCATTGGGGGGGGGGGGGGGGGGGGGTCTTTAAGCAACCACCAATGGCCGTAGCACATTGCATGGAGTCAATGTACCTCCGCCACGTCATCAACCCACATTGGAGAGAGAAAGTGTAGAGAGAGAGAGAAAGAAACTTTCTAGGGTACAAAGTGCAAATTTGTAACAAGTAAAAGATGTCTAATTATTTAGTGTTTAATAGATATTTTAAAAAAAATTACTGAATGTGATGTGAAATAATATATAAATGAACCAATAATACCTTCAAATGAGAATAGTTTCAAAAATATTAAACTATAGTTTAAAAGTACATTACATTTATGTGAAATTCCGCATCGATTGAGGAAGAGACGAAACATTCTTTATAAGAATGTAGAAATCTCTCTCTAGCAGATGCGTTTGGAAAATCCTGAAGGGAGAACTCAAAAGGGAAAACCCAAAGTAGACAATATTTTTTAGCGGTGGGTTTGAACCGTTACAATTGTATTAGAGCCAGACATTGGTGATATGCTAATGAAGAGGTTGAGCCTCGAAGGGGGGAATGGACATGAGGCAATGTGTCAGCAAGGACACCGGGCCCCGACGGGGGATGAATTGGGAGGTCCCATATTAATTGGAGAAGGGAACAAGTGTCAGTGAGGACGTTGGACCCTTAAAAGTCGTGGATTCAAGGCGTGGATTAGAGGGTCCCACACCCTAAACCCTAAAAACTTCGAGGAAAAATTCGAAACGAAAAGTTTAAAGAAGATAATATTGAATGAACTAATTATCATTTATTTTAATTTAAATATCATAAACAATAAACAAAATTTAGGGACAAAATTGGAAACTCAAATTTAATTTTAATGGTAAGAGTAACAAAATAAAATATGTGTTTACTAATTAAATAATTAATTTGCTCAAACATATTAATTACAAATATCTTTTTTTAATAATTGAAAAAATAAAGGGAATCGGTTAATTTACACGTGTTCCGATTTCAGAGTTGGTCAAGAGGGTGATTAGTTGACTTTTCTACTTTGGGTGAGACTCACTTGCTCAACAATTACTTGCGATGGTTATTTCTATATTAACCATTAGTTACTTTATTCTCTGCCAGCCGTTTTTCGTAGTTATTTAGAAGGAATATTGATGACTGTAACTATTATTTTACAGCCAAGTAAATGTGCTCTGTCTTGTAAATTTATTACTCGTTTCTTTTTGTTTGGAAAATTTAGAATGTACGGTGAGAGATATACTATTTATGAAATATATCTTAGATATTATATTTTAATATTCATCCATTTATGATTTGATTTAGAGTATATTTTATTTTATTCTCAGTATTTAATTATTTTATATTTTTCTGGTTTGTACTTTTTGTATTCTATTTAAAGGATATCAATATCAATGATAATAAACACCTTCTCAATTATATTTTCTATCTCATTCTTAACATGGTATCAAAGCACCGATCTTGATATTCCTAATATCAGAGCACCGATCGTGGTATTCCTAATACCCCCTTGAACTCTGAGTCCAAGGGGAGTATTAAACCAAAAGCCAAACCCTAACCAATCAGTGAAGCCTTTACCGTCGTCAATCATCCAATATCAAGAATACGTTATAAGCATCTTCAAATTTCTCACCAAGCTCAAAGGTGACATATTCAAGATGTTCGTATTTTCTTTCACAGCCTCTCAAGTGATCCAAAGCACCGATCTTGGTGTTATTATCCACTAAAGCATTTATGCATGGACCAAGAAGTGATCAGAGAGGATATTCACTTGTTCCAAATCAAATTAAATGGACAAGTTATCAATCCTCGAGTCAATCATTGCGGTCTATTTCGGATATTCACTTGTTCCAAATCAAATTAAATGAGACAAGTTACCAATCCTCGAGTCAATCATTGCGGCCTATTTCTGAGTCTTGCATCTTTCTTGAAAATGCAAACCAATCAAAGACGGTCTATTTTTTTACGGATATTTTCATTACTGAGAAGACAAGAGTGAAAGACAACTTTGGTGTTATTGACCTACTGTAAAGACAAGTTAAAGACAAGTTGGACGTGATTAACATACACTCTCCAACTTGAGGGGGAGTGTTGAGATATATTATTTATGGAATATATCTTAGATATTATATCTTAATATTCTTCAATTTATGATTTGATTTAGAGTATATTTTATTTTATTCTCAGTATTTAATTATTTTATATTTTCCTCACTTGTACTTTTTGTATCCTATTTAAAGGATATCAACATCAATGATAATAAACACATTCTCAAATATATTTTCTATCTCATTCCTAATTGGGAAGGTGTGTATTATCATTGATATTGATATCCTTTAAATATGATACAAAAAGTACAAATGAGTAAAATATAAAATAATTAAATACTGATAATAAAATAAAATACACTCTAAATCAAATCATAAATTGAAGAATATTAAGATATAAAATCTAAGATATATTCCATAAATAATATATCTCAACATTTACCACCACATGTTTTTCAAATTAACCGATCCTTCAAATATAAAATTTAATTTTATATCAATTAATTAATTAATTTTTTTAAATAGCTATTGTGATTTTATTTTTTATTTTTTAAAAAGTGTTCGTGTCAATATAGATACTATTATTTTTATATAAAATCATGTTTATTTCTTTAATTACGTAAAACTCTTCCCAACAATTATCAACAAATATATAATTTTAAAAATTTTGGTCCAATTTATTGCGTGACAAGGACCACAAGCATAATTTAAAACATTTTTCTAACTATAGTCTCATTATGCATTCCAATTTTATGGGATCTTCTTGAAGATTTTATTTTATTTTGTCTCTTTAATTTACAACAATTTAATTATTTTATATATAGAAATTTATTTGAAGGAAAAAACAAAAAAAACTCCAAAACAAACCCATAGAACTGTTAATAGATAAGCTTTTAAATCACTATCATACAAACTTTAAATATTTGGTAAAAAAAAAATCATTTAATATTTTTTTCTAAATTAATAAGAAAATAAAATTTTAATAATACCCTTAAACTAAAAAAAATTAAAAAAATATCTTCTTAGTAGATTTATATATAAAACAGTTAGTTATTTATTAAAAAAACTTTTTAAAAAAATTAAAATACTAAAATACTGTTAAGATTAAAAAAAAATAATTAATACCTCAAACTTTTATTTAAAAAAAAAAAAAATATATCTTTATTTTTTTTAAAAAAACTTAATAAATACTTCCATTAGTAGACAGAATAATTAATAATTAATATAACTTTTAGGCTTTCCAAATTAACGATAGCATCCAACTAAAAAATGTTTAGAAGTAATTAGACGTTTTCCGTTCATATATTGACGATAAAATTATTTTTAAATTTTTTTGTGTGGAAAAGTTAAATTATTAATGTTATTTTTAAAATTTTGTTGGTATCAACCATAAACGTTTTATTTTAATTTATTATTAATACTTTTGAAAGTTTAAAAAACTTGTAAATATTAGGTATTTAATATATATATATATATATATATATATATATAAAAGTTAGAAAATCACAATATTTTTGGCATAAAATAAATGGAAATCATATGTGAAAAAAAAATCCTTTGAAACTAAGAGGGAAAAAAAAAATCTTGAAATGGGTTTGGTTGCCATTAATGATAATTTCCAAAGGCATTTTCCTTTCTCATTCCCATAGGAACCACACAATGAATGGCTAACGTTAATGAATAGTTCCTTTGCAATTTCACCTATCCTTTTTGTCTCCTTGCTACATCCCTCCAACACCCATCATATTGTTATGCTTTATTCTTTTTTACTATAAATATTTAAAATAAAAACAACATTTCTCCCGTCTCGAAACAAATTGATGTTAAAATAATTTGTCGAGTTTAACTGTACTTAGCATATTAAAACACATATTCTCGACCAAGATGTTAAATATTTTAATCTCCCGTTTTTTAATGATCCGTTGAATTAAAAAAGAGTAAACTAATTATTTTATTTTATTTTTACCTACCAAACTGGAGTTTCAAGTAGTGTATTACGTTCGACCTTTCAGAAGTTTCTAATTTGTCGTGTTTTTTTATCAATTTTTCCTAAAGTTAAAAAAAAAAAAAAAAAGCCAAGTTTTGAAAATTAATTTTTATTTTTAAAATTTTAAAAAACACTAATAAAACTCTTTAGGTTATATTCTATATAAATTTTAATTTAATGTTTAATAATTTGTCAATTAATTATTTAAAGAGGACAATATATATATATATATTAAGAAAAAAATGAAAAACTCTTTTAAAATTTTTTGAACGTTGATTTTATTTTTAACAAAGATAAAAATATTTTAACATTAAACATTATTTCCCAAACAAAAAAATATATAGTTTCAAATTTTAATATGTTCGATATTAAAACTTAAATCATTGAATATTTTTAACAAATAAATATACATATTTTAAGGTATTTAAATATTTTCTAATTTCATTAAATATGTTTTTTTAGAATTATTTTAAAAAAGTGAAAAAATAATTATCTATATTAATTCAAGACAGCTCCGTTGAGGGAGTTTCCGAACTCATCAACTAGCCTACTATGGGCTGTGGACCCGGCCCAAATTTAATTTCCCCTTTATTTTTGGAATTTTTACGATTTTAAATTATTTTTGTTGACCAAATTAATACCATTTTTGACCTATCCGTACAGAGAGAAAACAAAATAAAATAAATAATCTTACCCTAAAATTTAAGATTTGGACCTTAAACTTTAACAATATTACAATATTTATCCTAAACTTTAATAAATTGAAATATTTACCATGAAATTCAATGCAAAATTTTATTAACTAAAAATAATAGGAAATGGTGCAATTCTAATAATGATTTAAAATTTAAAAATAAATAGATATGATAATGTATGTGTGACACGTCAGGCTAGAGAATTAAATTTTAAAGTGTTAATTTAATTAGCTATATTTAATTCTTGAGATTACTTGGCAAAGATGTTCATCAATACTTATTTATGGGTATGCAACAACTTTTGGAGGCAAAGGGACAAACGTAATAAAAAAGTAGTTATTAATGTCTCAATAAATAAATATTTTATCTAAAAATATCAATGAATAAATATTTTGTAAAAAAAATTAAATCTACTATAATTATTGTTGTTGTTCGAAGAAAACGGATCAATTTCCATAAAAAATATACATTTTATTATAAGAAGTGACCCGACAATCGTTCCCAATCAGAAAATAGAAGGTTGGGTTGAGTTGGGTTCTAAACTTATTCGTATTGCTCGAGTTACTAACTCAACCAACCTAAAATTTTAAATCGGTTCAAAAGATTTCTCTAACCAAACCGAACCGAACTCGTGTAAACCCCTATCTAATATAATCGCATAAATGTACATGTAAGGAGTAGCCTTGTAGTCATTACACTACTACCCTACTAGAATCCGGTACATACAGTAAGTGCCCTATATGTGGGCACACGTTACATCGGACACAACCCTAGTAAAAATCACATGCATATTGTTTAGGTTTAAAACAATACTACAACTTACATTTCATCTTATAACTTTACTTATTCCGCTAATCATTTATATTTTACGTAATCGATGTCATGTTTTTAAATTTATTCCAATTCATCATTTAAATTATGAATTTTAAACCATCTAAGTTAAATATTTATGAAGGAACACACGCTTCTTTTCGGCATAATATTAAAAGTCATTTACCTCCCTTAAAAAAAAAAAATATATCGTTTCTCCTAAAATTAGGAATTTTCTTCTTTAAATTCATTAAAAGTTTCAAATTAAGCTCTAAATTCAAATATTATTATAGTTGAAAATGGTTAAAAAAAAGAACGAATTAAATGGGCCAAACGGGTTCAACTGACTCAAACAAGCCGGTCCAACTGAACCGTGTCTTTCTAACTCCAACCGCGAAACCAATAGCTTTTCCCTTCTTCATGAATCAATCGTTTTTCCATTGTCTCTATTTCTTTTATTAGTGAGTTTTAAAATAATAATAATAATAATAATAAATAAATAAATATATATATATATATATATATTAAAACAAATTTATTTATTACATTATTATTATGATATTAATTTACATGATTATTTTTTGTAAATAATGTCTAGTAAGTGGTTTAATTTTTTATATATAAAATGTATAATATTTAAAATATGGGAGAATAATGGAATAATTTATAACAATTATTGTTTGAAAATATTAATGCCAATAGTGATTGAAAAGTGAATACTTGGAGAAGTGGTTGATGCAAGGTTGGATCAAAACCCCTTCCTATATTTAATATGTGGACCAAATATTTATTTATTATTTATTATTTTTACAAATTTATCAATTTTATAAATTCATTTCCTTTTACCTCATTATTAATATAAAATATTTCGAATTAGAAGTGAGAATAAAAACAATAAGACCCACCAAAATATTCGAGCTTGAACTCTTTCTTGTGTTTAGATCTTATGTTTTTTACCATGTGTAACTTTTCGAGATCTATATGGTAAAAGATAGTTTTTTTTTTCAGCCATTCATTTTAGAAAACGACATTTTTGGCTCTTCATTCGGATCATACGAATATTTTTTTTTCAATATCGCTTTTGTTCATTAATTCCAACGTATGGACTTTGTTAGTCTTTTTATCAACACAGCTCATCAGAGAGAGATAATTGATAAATTCCCACGTGCTTAAAACATTTAGCAAAGAAGGAAACGACGCCTTATTGCCAAAATTTTAAGCTTACACCCAAAGTTATCGCCATCAATAACGACTTGAAGCCAACTGGAGTAGTTGCCCCGTTTTAATAAAATAGTCAATTCTACAGAAAATTTTATCAAGAGCTCTACAAAAAAAATAGACGGAGCATTTTGTGGGTTCAGTGCGAAAATTGTTATAGATTAAGTTATAAGAAATATTAGGTATGCCAATATGAATATAATTTAAATGTTTTTCGTTGTAAAATTTATTATTTTATTAAATAATTTATCTAAAAATATAAAATAATTATTTTAAACAGATAAGAAATTGATTTTTTTTTTTTTTATGTGACATGTTTATGTGTCGAATTATATCGATAAAATAATAATTTGATAATACATAAACTTTTTATAAACAAGTTTTAATAAAAAGAAATTTAATGTGTCGGTAAAAATTTTACTGCATGTTCATAACTTTTTTAAAAATGAAAAATAATAAATAATTAAGAACAGTGTTATTTGTATGGGGGTGTAGAAATTATAACGTAGTTCCCATGGTATTACTCTCTTCCTATTTACGTGAACTGTCATTTCATGGGCCTTAGTTATCACTCCTCTTAATGGGCTGAGGGCCCATGGGCCTACCACAATTTAATGTTGGAGCCGATACATAATGGGGTTGTTGGGCTTTTATGACAAAGAATTTGTCATGGGCCCCATCTAGAAATAGGCCCATTTTCATATCATGGGCCCCATCCACGATAGATCCTTTTCAGATGGGGTACTTGTCCTTTTCTTTCTTGCTTCAACAATTTCGGCACGTTTCAGCTGGTAGTGGGCCCCACATATTTATTTATTTAAATTAACGAAATATAACACCCACAACAATTTTAAATAAATAAATAAATTAATTAAAGGATCGATTCAAATAAATACTAATAATTTATGTGTAAATTTTATATAATTTAGGGATATTCTTGAAAATGTAAGTGTTATTTCAACAAATTTAATGTAATTTAGGGATATTTTTGCAATTTTTTTTAAGGAGCTTGAATAGTTCTTAATCGCACCATCATCTTAGATGCACATGACGACGAAATTTATGAGTACGTGTTTGATGTTGGTGAGTCCCACAATCAAAAATACATGTTGGTGGGTCCCACAATAAAAAAATACATTGTCGTGTAGCTAATATTATAGCATGTTTTATATTGTTTGTATTTTATTTGTTTGCCTTTATATTAAATTAAAAAGTATAGAAATTATTGAAAAGAATAGTGAATTCAAGTTAAAATATAAGTCATATATTTAGAAAATGACAATTACATTATTTATTACTAGTTGACGTCTAAAGGTGAGGACGATTGGGAGTAGTCTCATGTTAGCTAATTAAGGAAAAAATTATAGATTTATAAATAAAAAATATAATCTAACTGGTATAAGGCCTTACGATTAAAGTGGACACTATCATACAATTGTGGAGGGTCTTGATTTCTAACATGACAGGTCATGATTTCTAATATTAGAACAAAATGCTTAAAGTAGAGTAATACGTGTTCGAAATGCCATCTAGATTAGAAATATTGATATATTGACTCGTACTTTCCCGAACACCTTAACTAGTAATTGTTAACTATAGTTAAGTTGCTTGAATTGTTTGAATTGGCTTATATATATATATATATAGTTAAGTGATTTTGACCATCAAAGTGTATTTTGGTTTTGCCAAAATCACCTCAAACACTTCCACTTTTGTTATTTCACTTAGTTTTAAAAAATTAATTATTTTATTTTAATTTTAAAATTTTCAATGCACTTCCTAAGTACTTGTGAGGCTACATTGCTACTACATTGCTACTGTTCTCATGTTTTAATTAAAAACATGCATGCACTAAAAGATATTGAAATTTTAAATAGATTTTAAAAAAGGGAGCAAAACTACATGTCGTCAACCATAAAATCAAGCAACATTTGGTTTCTGAAATCCAAATCTCCCAGCCGACCCGTCGTATAAAAAATGCGGCCGGTTTTCAATATTCAAGTGCACCGGGAAATTTTCACTGGAATTTCCGATGGACGAATTTGGGTCTGATTTGGGGAAGAATTACAAGAAAGCCATCATCTCTATTTGACTTGTTTCGTTCTCATCCCAAGCTCCACAAGCAGTGTCAAGATTGCCTCACACATCTCACAAGCATCAGGATCACCTGCATTCTTAGTCCTGGAAGAGTAGACCATCCAAGCGTGATCGAGCTTCTGGCTCGGTCTCACAATGACCGAGCCAGGAACTTCAGCATCACGACATGTCACCAAACCGTCGCTCTTCTCTCCGTACCGAAGCTGCAAATGAAGAGCACACAATGCCATGACAGCAGAAAGGGGAATCACTACTGGAACACGCCGCCCGCCCTGCACCACCGTGTCGGATTCTGTCCAAGAACTTGGAAGAGGTAGCCAAGGTAGCTCAGCATGAGCTATCTGAGTCATTGTAGCAAGAACTCCTGGTGTAACATGTGCTTCAGAATGGAAGGAGAGTATTGGTATGTTCTCCGGGAGGTCGTGATTTGAGATGAATTCCTTCCGCTTCTCGTACGTTAGATCCTCCAATGCTCGAATGTCGCCCTACAAAAACATAAATCAAAGATTCCAATAAAGAAACAACACGGCATTCCTGAAGCTGAAGATAAGTTATCTATCTATCTATCTATCTATCATATGTTCCATAATTTTCACGAAAAATGTCAAGAAGTGTACAGACTCGTCGTTTTTTCTCCTTTTCCTTGCCTCATCAGACCAACAACTATCCCTGACAACGAAGCAATTGAAAAGGCAAAAGAAAATACAACCTTGATGATCTTGCATATTAAGAGCTCCATGATCCTCCGCGTCTCTTTGTCAGCAACCTGCCCGTCGCGAAGGAAATCCGAAGCCAATGGTGTTCCACCATATGGACTTTGTACCAGAGCCAAGCCAGCAACTTTATCTTTCAACTCATTGCAGTAGATTGATAATGCAGCAGCAGCATCAACCCCACCCTTGCTATGTCCGAGCAGCATCACTCGCTTGCCCGAGCCCCAGTAAAGCTCCTCGACGTATTCTTTTAGCTCCCAGGCATTGTGTTCTACAGATGCCTTCAAGCACGGAGAAGGAGTTCAAACAAACAAATCTATAATTGGGAAACAAAACCAGTATACATTTGATCGGTCCAGTTCGTTTATTCGTTCGTTCGTTCGATGCACATACCATCAGAAGGGAGATAATTTATTACCTCACTATGAATTTTTGCAATATGGCAAGTAAGGCCCATCTTTGAAAAAAATCTCTTGGTTCCCACAAAATACAAGGGACCATGATTGCTAAATAGACCTGGGAAGTCAAAATTTGCATTACAATGGTGAAAACACATCAAAATGATCAAAACAAATCAAAGCTCTTCTTCTACCTGGAATTAATAAATAAACAAACGAGTTGGGTAGTTTGTGTTCTCCGTTCCTAAATCGAAACAAATGGAGTCGAAAATTTAAGAAATCTTGAATACAAAAGGAGAATATATATCATAGTTTAAGAAAACGTGATTCAAAATAAACAACATCATCGAACAAACACCATGACGAATAACTCGATGATAGTCATTACTCGGAGTTTGAACTAAATAGTCGTAGAGAATTCGATCCGCTATTGAATACGTCACAAGAGTATGAATTAAGCCTACCAGATTCAAAAAATGTATTATATGTATGAAGTTTGTGAAGATTATAACCTTATCTCAGAGAGCAATTCCAAGAATCTTTCTGTTCCATCAACAACAGGAGGCATACCAGGAGTGTTTTGCAGCCATCCAATATCTTCCGACGAACCGATCAAGGTTTTTCGAATTCTAAATATTACACTGTACCAAATAAAAAATCAGTCAGTTATCAACGTGAAGATCGATCCGAGTTCAAAGAAATTAAATAACACAAAGTATATAGATTCGAACATCGGTCCATGAGAAAAGAGCATACGTTCAAGAATATGTTTTCTTACTTTGAAAGGCGGAGTTCGACCCATTGAATGCACGAGAAACAATCTCTCAGGAAGCATAATGCTAATTTTTGAACAAACTGTAAACCGTATAATGGGAGCATCAACCTACACCAAAAAAAAAAGGCCGGACTGAATATAGTTGAACATGAAGTTCTAAGCTTATTTCACAGAATAACAGTAAAAACTATAAAATTAGATCTTCTAGGTTCAATGAGACTACTTTTTATAGGACTTTCTAGCAAAAAGAACATGTCAATTACCCTTGAAAAATGGGAGAAGCAACCTCGTAACTATAAATACTTTCTACATCTGATGTTCTATCTACGAGCAAACCGTTCCTTGAATCCGAGGCACCGGCAATGCAAGGTATGAAGGATGATGAACCTTCTGAAACAGATCTCTGCCTGTTCTGACCAGAAGGATTCAAACAAGCTCCTAGCGGAATGATGATATGGTCGGTGAGAAATCTGTCGACATCTCGAGCTACAAGATCCTCTGCCACAAGCAACACCAAAACGGTTAAAGTACAACAGTTAAGGAATGTATTGTCCATCTTTACTATAAGGATGCAATCAAGAAAGGCAGAGAAATAAGAAACTAAGTGATACTACATGCGAGAATTAACAAACCGTACCGATAAATCCAACGAATCGACGAGTTATATAACTAGCCAATGCCAAGAGATGAGTACAAATCTCATCCAATGGTGATACAATACTGAAGATTTGAAGAGTATCACCATGTGCCTGAGATGAATAGCAGCAATATGAGATCTGGAAGGCCAGGCTTGATATGTTCTAAAGAAAATCGAGCACATTATACAAACTCGAAACCAATTTGCAAAATTAGCACTCACCGCGGAAGCAATCTCATATAGTTCATTCTGAGTGTGTACATCTCCCATCCAATCTTCAGTTTCTGCGATTATAGCTCATAATTTCACAATATGATGAGTAGAAGCAGAAGAATTCGGCAACATTTAGCATACTATATGAGAGTAGCAATTAAGTATCCAATCATTTCAATGTTGATATCTCCATCATATAGTAAAAAAATATCAACCAAATACTGCTAATGCGCACATAACACTAACATTTCCATAAAATCGAGAACTCCTAGATTTATTTTGGCTTTGATTCATGATCCTTCTCGAAAATGAGAACATCGAAGAGAAATAAACAGCAAATTTCCAAAAACAACATTCAAAAGCCAACAAATAAGAATAAAAATCTCGTAAGAAGCAGAAACGAAGAACCAAAACCATAAGGTTTCAGAAGGGAAGTACTTACAAGAGAAGCGATTCTGGAGAGCGATGGAAGAGAACGGAATCAGAACATTCTTCGGAGACGAAATCGATCCAAAAACTTAAATAGAGAGAGCGAGAGAGCTCCATTTTTCAGCAATGATGAACCGAAAACGAAAGAACACGCAAAGAGAAGGGGAAAAAAGAGCATTGGAACTGATAAAAAGTGAGAGAAAATTAAAAAAACAAAAAAAAAACTAACCGATATAAAGAGAAGAGTCATGTGGAAGGAATGAAGCATTGGATGATCTTTATCCAGTAGCTTTAATTTCGAATCATCGTTGGCCCACCAAACGTCGCATCGAAGGCACTCAATGGCTCGTGGGCATCCCCAATTCACATAAATTTCCAGTTTTTTTGGACGAATTTGCAAATTATGGAGATGGGTTCTTGATCAGAAAATTCTTTTTTTTTTTTTTTTTCTTTTTTAATTTAATTTAATTTAATTTATTTATTTATTATTCTTTATAAATTTAGAAATTTAGGTTTGATTGTTCTTCATAGTCGATTCTTTCAGTACTCTCCACAGTCAGAGTTCATGAGCTCACGAAAAAAAGTAAAGTCCATGGTCAGGTCAAACCCTTCCCAGTTATTCATCATTTAATTCATTGCATTTTTCTTTCGAGCCGAGAGAAATTTAGGTTTGATTGTTCTTCACGTTTTTCGGTACTCTCCACGGTTAGAGTTCATGAGTTCACAAAAAAAAATAAAGCCCTCGGTTAGGTCAAATCCTTTCCGATTATTCATCATTCAATTCGTTCCATTCTTCTTTTGAGCTGATTCGAGAAATTAGGTTTGATTGTTCTTCACTTCTTTTAGTACTACTATCCACTGTTAGAGTTTATGAGCTTACGAAAAGAAGTAAAGTCCTCGATCAAGTCAAACCCTTTTCGGTTAATCATCATTCAATTCATTCCATTCTTCTTTCGAGCCTATTCGATAAATTTAGGTTTGATTGTTATGTGTAGTCGATTCTCACAGTACTATCTATTAGAGTTCATAAGCTCACAGAGAGAAGTAAAGCCCTCGATCAGATCCAACCCTTCTCGATCCTTCATTATTCAATACACTGCATTCTTCTTTCGAGCCATCTAACCAATCCTATTATTACAACCTACAAAAATAGGTAAAAAAGAGTCGAATGCCGTTACTATATATATATAATTAAAAAAATATATTTAAAATAAATAAACAAGAAATCACAAATGAATATCAGGCATTTTCAATTATTACCAATCATATAATTATCTCTTTTAAAATAAATAAAATTCGAAATTAATATTTATATAAAAGTATAAAAAAACTAAATTCATAACTTTACATTATTAACCCATTACATTAAATATATTATATTAAATTAATATATAAACACTCGAAGATAGAATAATATTTTCATAAATTTAATTGAAAAAAAAGACATTAATATTTTAAAATATCATTGATATGAAGCATTTAAATATTTAAAGTATTTTAATTTTTAAATAAGAAAGGCTTAAAATGAAAAAAATGAAGGAATTTAATAGTAAGTCTTGGGGATTTGAATTATGGTGTGGTGTCTTATTGCGGTGCTTATGTGTGTGAGGCGAGGCATAATGATGTTACAGGTGGAGATTTTTGAGTGAGGGCAGATTTCCTTTGCAGCGGGTTTTGTGGAAGTGGATAGCATCATAGCTTAAAGCCAAATTTAAATTCCAATTCAAAGCAACCTTATAACTTTGGATAATTTTATAGATGGTGACAAAATATTATTTGACCAAACTTTTTAAAATAATGTCATATAATCATTTTCAAACTTATTTTATTTTAGGCTAAATTAATAAAAATATTTCTGTAACTTTATATTTTATCTAATAAAAATATTATTAAACTTTAAATATATATTACAAATTTTTTTATTTTTATTTTTATGGAAATAGTTAAATTTTTAAATTTCAATAATACTTTTTAACTTTTTTAAAAAAATTAAAAAATATATTTACCGTTAATATTACGTTCAAAAAAAATATTGAAAGTAAGTTGTGTTAACCCCTCTATCTTTGTAAAAAAAATTCAAATGAAAATCGTTTCAGGACCTCGTAAATTATTTGATTAAAAATTAACTTTTTGAAGTTTTTAAATTTTTTTTAAGGGTGTGGTAATAATTTTTTTAAAAATTAAAGTTATTTTTTAAACATTTTTAAAAATTTAAGGGTATTTTATGAAATAATTTTGAAATTAAATTATATTTTTAAAACCATTTTAAATATTTAAGACTATTTTTGAAATAGGTCTAAAGCTAATAAAGGATATTTTTGAAAATTTTAAAAAATTTAAAGATATTTAAATTTTTTAGAATATTTTTATTAATTTAGTTTTTTTTTTTATTCTACCGTTTATAAATACAAAATTAAATGTCTAATTATTTTCATGGTTTTTTTTTTTTTTTTTTCAAGTTAAACGAGTTTATTAAATATTTCTTTAAAATACGAAATTAAAGATATATTTGCCGGGATTTTAGTTGAGCTTCAGCACTGCGCTCACCTTCAATGGCGTTCAAGTTGTCTTTTCCCTTCCCCATTTTCTCTCCTCAATTTAGCCCTAATTCAACTCCGTCGCACCGTACTCTTACCGAAATCCGATTTTCCCGTTGGAACAATGCAAACGCTGAGAAATTCGAGCAGCGCCGACGGTCTCAGCAAGAAATCGAGGATGAAATCCGCCGCGAGCGCCGCTTCGATTCCGCTGCTAGAATTACCGACCTCTGCGATTCCAACTCGTCCACCTCCGCCATTGACCGGACTGAAACGTTCAGGTCTGTCGGCACTCCGTCGTATCCGTCGAGGCCGTCAATCCCTGGTCGAAAATCCAAGTACTCAAAAAACCCTAATCCTGGTTCACCCCCTCCATTTCGTCAAGTTTCGAAGACCAAAAAGACCATGAGCGCACCTAAAGAAATGCCTATTGGCGTAGAAGCCAAAGTTAGTCTAAGTGAAGATGGAGTTTCGTACGTAATCGATGGAGCTCCATTTGAGTTCAAGTATAGCTACACAGAAACGCCGAAGTTGAAGCCGATAAAGCTGCGTGAACCATATGCCCCGTTTGGGCCGACGACAATGCCGCGGCCGTGGACGGGGCGTGCTCCATTGCCGCCAAGCCAGAAGAATTTGCCGGAATTCGACTCGTTTCAGCTGCCGCCGAAAAATAAGAAAGGGGTTAAAACAGTGCAGGCACCGGGACCATTCTTAGCAGGTTCGGGGCCCAAATACGTGATGTCGAGGGAAGAAATATTGGGTGAGCCGTTAACAGAGGAGGAGATCAAGACGCTGATTCGTGGGTGCATCAAATCTAATAGGCAATTGAATATTGGTATTCTTTCTCTCAAACCCTGTTTAGCCAGATTTCTAAACACTGGATTTCTACATTGCGTTCTTGCCATTAGTTTTCCCAGTAATTTTTTTAACAGAAATCTGTTAAATAGAATCTTTGGACTTGAAATTTATAGATTAGAACAGGCTCTGAATGGAAAATTCTATCTTCTCTGCATTTTGGGGTGTGGTAGGATGAACTTACTGAAATTTTTACTCTGAATTGCTTTTAGGTAGAGATGGTTTAACGCACAATATGTTGGATAACATACATGCTCATTGGAAACGGCGTAGAGTGTGCAAGATAAAATGCAAAGGAGTGTGTACGGTTGATATGGACAATGTGAAACGGCAATTGGAGGTTGATGCCTCTTTATACATAGCACTGACGGATTACTACTGATTGTCGTTTAAATACACTAGCAGTTTTTCTTATGCCTCCTTGCCAATACAAATATAAATTAGGTTAAATAAATATTTTAGTAGTTATAGTGTGAGATCTCACATCAATTGGAGAGGAGAACGAAGCATTCTTTATGAGGGTGTGGAAACCTCTCCCTAGCAGATGCGTTTTGAAAACCTTGTGGGGAAACTCGAAAGGAAAAGCCCAAAGAGGACAACATCTGCTAGGGGTGAGCTTGGACTGTTACAAATGGTATTAGAGCTAGACACCGGGCGATGTGCGAGCGAGGAGGCTGAGCCTCGAAAGTAAGGACGTTGGGTCTCGAAGGGGGTGGATTATGAGCTCATTGAAGAGGAGAACGAAGCATTATTTATAAGAGTGTGGAAACCTCTTCCTAGCATACCGTTTTAAAAACCTTGAGGGGAAACTCAAAAAGGAAAAGCCCAAAGATGACAATATCTGCTAGCAGTGGGCTTGGGCCGTTACATATATAGCTTGTGTTTGGTTTCAATTTTATCCTTACGAGTCTTTATCGTGCTTGTGAGTCTTTTCGGCTTCTTGAATTATGACAATGATGTCTTTGGTTTTTCTTGTGGTCGGTTGCTTGCAGTCTCTGTTCTTTTTAAGTTAGAGTTCGAGCCTAGACCTCCTATCTTGCCTTTGTTAAATAAATGTATTGTACTTTTTTTTGTTTACTTGATAAACATACCATCAGCTTTGAGCAATGTAGTGTTGCTTAATGCTTCTAACTTGTTTTCTTGTTACATAATTTTGGTAGGAAAAAACTGGGGGCAAAATTATCTATAGTAGGGGTGGGGCATTGTACCTTTATCGAGGTAGAAATTACAACTATAAAACCCGTCCTCGTTTCCCTCTTATGCTATGGAAACCCGCTGCACCGGTGTACCCTCGGCTCCTTAAGCAGGTCCCTGATGGCCTAACACTGGATGAAGTGACTGAAATGCGTAAGAAGGGGCGGAAATTAATACCAATATGCAAGCTCGGTATGGGTCTTTTCTTACTCTTCCATCACCATGTGCGAAAGATTTTAGCATGCTAAACATTCTGTTGTTTATACATGTTGTAGGGAAAAATGGTGTGTACTCTAACCTCGTAAAACATGTTAGAGAGGCGTTCGAAGAGTGTGAACTTGTCAAGATTAATTGTCAAGGGCTGAACGAGAGCGACTTCAAGAAAATCGGCGCGAAACTAAGGGTCTTCTTCTGTTTTCTCTCTTTGATGAAAAAGTGATCAACTCTATTTCATTGGGTTTTGCCAAGCAATCTATTGAACCAACTTTTTGATCTATTTGACTACAGGATCTTGTCCCTTGTGTTCTTATTTCTTTTGAAAGCGAGCACATTCTTCTGTGGAGAGGAAAAGATTGGAAATCCTCCCTTCCATATATAGTAAGAAATCCCGTGGGAGCGAAGGCACGTGAAACAAACGAGGGAACTATTGCTGCACCATCCATTGAAGAACGAGAAGCATCGGTCGAGAATACTAGTCTGATCGACCATGATTTGATGTCTTTGGGTTCTGCAGGCCTCTCAACTGGAGGAAACGAGGAGCTAGATCCTTTGGTTGCCGAGAAATCTGTCTCTGCCGATGTCGATTCATTAACAGCAATGATGCATAAAAGCAATTCTCTAGCAGACGCAGACGATATGGAAGCTACAGGGTCAGATGATCAAGAAATGAACACTGATAGCACGTGTGATGATTCTGAATCGTCGAGCGCAATGTCGGGAGGTGAGACTGAGACTGATTCAGGACATGAAAACTCGGACTTTGATGAAGCAGAACCAATGGAACAATCAAGATTGAATGCCATTGCAGCTGCTGGAAACCTGGAGACCAAGGTAGGGGGTAGTTCAGAAGCCACACAAGCTCTCAATAAGCCAGCAAGTTACACCATGGATGGAGTTCTTCAATTATTGAAGCAAGCGATCGAAAATGGCGGTGCCCTTGTCTTGGACGATTCTTCATTGGATGCCGATGTCGTTTATCGTCGAGCAGTTGCCTTTTCTCAGTCTGCTCCTCCGGCACCCGTTTTCAGGCACCAACCAAGGAAGAAGGTAGCAGTTGATAAGGGTGAGGAGCAAACAAGCAGAGAATTGGAGGAAGTGAAAGAAGAGAGTGCAGTTTCGGTGGAGAGAGGGAGTGGGAAGAAGGATTCTAAGACGAAAAAGAAGAAGAATTTTGGTGAATATAATTTCAGTTCGCCACAAGGAAGCTTAGGAGTGGATGAACTTGCAAAGTTATTGGCATGACGTGTACAGGTCCAGGTTCAAACTTGATTAGTCAATAAAAATCCATTTTAATCCATTGACTTTTAAACATTAATTAATGTAAAAAATATCCATAAACTTTAATATCTTTAAATTTTCAAAAAAATTCTAAAATCACTTTCAAACTAAAAAAAAAAATCTAAAAAATAAAACTTTCAATTTTTTTAAAAATACCATTTATTTTAGAAATACCAATTCCTGGGTTCGAAGAAGCAATGGCACTCAATCCTCGATTTGTTTTTTAAAATATCTTTTACACATTTCTATGAAGAAACAGATTCGTCCATACTATCGGTAGAGTTTGTAAGACCGCGACGAACGAATGGAAAAATGTCATATCAATGAAAAATTCTAGTAATATTTTTACCTTACTAGATTAGGCCAAACCTTGTTTGAATTCTTGATGCGGAAAAAAATGGCTCGGAGATGGGATGACCTATTACATGCTAGAGTTTATCAAAAAGGAAGAAGTTCCTTTTTTTAAGATTCAAATAAAAAAAAAACCAATTATCCATTCCCTAATTCAAGATAAAGTATCTTCCTTCTTCCCGTAACTCAGAATGAGTTTCCTAATTCAATACCCAATCAGTGAATCATTCTCACGAGACATGAATTATATCAAAATCATTCTCACGAGCCATGAACTATATCAAAATCATTCTCACGAGTCGATCCATTCAAAAGTTTTATTAATACTAACTTTTTTTAAAAAAATAAAATATATCTTTAATTAATAAATAAATATATATATATATATATATATATATATGTAAAATTTTATGGATTTTTTTTTTTAAATCACGGTGATATTTTTGAATTTTTTTTCAAAAATTAAAAAGTATTAATAAACTAAAGTACCAAAATTTATAAACTAAGTTTATAATTTATATAATATAAATATTAGGCTACAAACACTTAATCAAACACTTAGGATGACTAAACAACAATAAAATGAAGTTAAAAAAGCTGGCATGTCGTGCTAAACATCAAGCTTAGCATCTGCAGGCTTTTCCTTGACGGGCGGCTCACCTTCTTCCCTAACAATCGTCTTCCAGAACGGATGATTTTCCCAAAGAAGATAAACCTCTTCGATCGGAACTTGCTTGGTTTCCGGCAACAGAAAGTAGATGAAGCAAGTCATTAGGAATATCAAAGCCGCAAACAGAATGAAAATCCCGTACTGGAGATGGCACATCGCCGCCAGAAAGCACTGAGCGATCACTGCCGTGAAGAACATGTTGACGCACACCACTATGCTTTGCCCGGCGGACCTCGTCTCCAACGGAAACAGCTCGCTCGGAACCAACCATCCCAATGGACCCCACGACCTTCCGTACGCCAAAACGAACAGCCAAATCGCGAACACAAGGAACACGCTTACGCCTCTCGACAGCTCCTTGTCTTGTCCGAAGTTTAATTTCAGTGTTATCGCCACCGCAATCTGTCCAATTTAACGAATTTATAATTTCCTTTTTTTTTTTTTTTTTTTAAATCATAATTGTTTCAATTTTTTAATTTTCTAGAAATTAAATAAAATAAACTTGAAAAATTAAGGAAATAAGTGATGGAAATTGATTTTTTTTAATTTATAATTTAAAAAATTCGTAATTTTCTGTGAAATTTAACAAATTTACAAACTTATAATTTTCTATTTTTTTAAAATTATCATTGTTTCCTTTATAAAAACATTTTTTTTTAATTTTTGAAAAATAAGTGTAGAAAATGAATGAAAAACAAATAGTTAAATTCTAAAATAAATATTTTAAATTTTTTAGAAAACTTGAAAAATTAAGGAAATACGTTTTTGATGGAAATTGATTTTTTAAATTAATAATTTTGTGCAATTTAACAAAATTGACAAATTTAACAAATTAATTTATAATTTTCTATTTAAAAAAAAATATAATTGTTTCCCTTCTAAAAACAATTTTCTTTTTTAATTTTCAGAATTTAGTTTGATTTTTGAAAAATAAAGTATTTTTTGTGCAATTTAACAAATTAATTTATAATTTTCTCTCTTTTAAAAAATTTATAATTGTTTCCCATATAAAAAAAATTTCATAATTTAGTTTGATTTTTAAAAAATAGAGTAGAAAATGAATGAAAAACAAATAGTTAAATTCTAAAATAAATATTTTAAATTTTCTAGAAAACTTAAAAATTAGTAAATAATTTTTTTATGGAAATTAATTTTTAGTTTATAATAATAATTATTATTGAGGAGTATTGGGAATAATACCATGCAGAAGAACATTTCACATCCGGCTTCAAGGAAGAATTTCCGCCTCCCAAATTTATCCACAAGGAACATCGAAATCAACGCCGCAATAACCAGAGCTCCGCTCGTGAAGGCGGACGAATACAGAGACGCCGCCGATCCAAACCCTAAGCTCTGCAAAATCACCGGAGCGTAAAACAGAATCGAATTGTTTCCGGTAAGTTGCTGAAACGCTGGAATTCCGAGCGCTCCGATGATCAATTGTGGCCGATTCTTTCGGCGGAGCAAATTCCTGAACGGATGCTTCACAGCCCTAGCAGCATTGCTCGCATCGACCAGATCTGAAAATTCCGCTTCGACATTCGTAGTTCCTCGAATCTTCTCAAGAACTCTTCTCGCTTCCTCTAATTTTTCTTGTTCCACAAGGCTATTAGGCGTTTCCGGAAGAAATAAACCGCCGATGAACATTACCGATGCTGGAAGCATCGCTAATCCGAGAGATAATCGCCATCCCCATGGATGAATCTGCTCTGTTCCGTAATTGATGAAATTTGCGATCAGAATCCCTAAGCAAGTCGTCAATTGGAACAATTGGTTCACCTGGCCTCTGATTTTGGCCGGAGCGATCTCGGAAAGGTATAGTGGAACTGCTTGATTGCCGAATCCGATTCCGATTCCGAGGAAGATTCGGCCGATTATCAGCATTGGAATGTTGATTGCGACGGCGTTGATTAGGCCGCCGAGGAAGAAGGAGACGGATCCGACGAGGATGCTTGCGCGTCGTCCTCGCTTTCTGGTGAGGTGAGAGGCGAAGAAGGTGGAGAGGAGACCGGCGAAGTAGAGAGAGGAAGTGAAGAGAGTGAGGATTTGATCGTCGTATTTGCAGTAATCTGTTTCTTTGATGTGAAGTTGTTTGCGACGGTACACTTTTGGGAAGAACTCCTTTAGAAAATCGTCCATGGAAGTTACTCCGCCTGAAATCCGCCATTGATATATCACTCACTCACAGCATTAAATTTAGGGAAAAAAAGTATAGATATGAAAAAATAAGAATTCTACCAATGGATACAGATAGTAAGAATGTTAATATTCTGTTTCCACTCACACGTTCTTGTGAGGTTACCCGACACCCAATTGGATGATGTTCTGTTTCCTTGTGAGGTTACTCGACACCCAATTGGATGATGTTTTGTTATCACTCACGCGTTCGTACGAGGTTACCCGACACCTAATTGGATGATGTTTTGTTATCACTCACACGTTCGTACAAGGTTACCCGACACCCAATTGGATGATGTTTTGTTATCACTCACACGTTCGTACGAGGTTACCCGACACCCAATTGGATGATGTTTTGTTATCACTCGCATGTTCGTACCAGGTTACCCGACACCCGATTGGATGATGTTTTGTTATCACTCGCACGTTCGTACGAGGTTACCCGACACCCGATTGTCTTATATCACTCACACGTTCGTACAAGGTTACCCGACACCTAATTGTCTTAAAATGTTTTGTTATCACTCACACGTTCGTACGAGGTCACCCAACACCTAATTGTCTTAAGATGTTCTATTATCACTCACTCGTTTTCATGAGGTTACCCGACGCCCAATTGGATAATGTTTTGTTATCACTCACATGTTCTTACGAGATTAGCCAACACCTGATTGTCATAAGATGTTCTATTCTCATTCACACGTTCTTGTGAGGTTACCCGACACCCAATTGTCTTAGGATGTTCTATTCTCATTCATACATTCTTACGAGGTTAGCAACACTTGATTGTCCTAGGATGTTTTGTTATCACTCCCACATTCTTACAAGGTTAGCCAACACCTGATTGTCCTAGAATGTTCTATTCTCACTCACACGTTCTTACAACGTCACCCCAACACATGTCTAATGAAAATCATTAGAAAATCACCCAAATCACAACTCAATTCAATGACGATAATTTTGAAATTCTCAGGATTGAATAGTAACTTTAGATTCTCGTTCTCATTCAGTATAGTTTCCGTTTATTCGAGGTAAATAAAAGAAGTAGATCACCTGAAACACCAAGATCATAGCCAAAGAGAGAGCCTCCAAGGGCAGCAACAATGCATGCATTGAAGAAATACCACGTGAACTTATACTCATAAAGATGAGCTCTTTTCAATGGCCCTGCATCTGTAAATCCTCCTCCTGCCATTTATATTTTTCCTTTTTTTCTTTTTTCTTTTTTTTTTCACTGCCAAAAATCCAACAAAAATAAAAAATAAAAAATAAAAAAAATAAATATTGAAACGGAAAAATTATAATAAGATCTTAAATTAAAAAAAATAATAATAATAAGAGGAGACGACGGTGCAAACAGTACCGGAATTTCAATTCAAACGGAAATTATTGCCGGCGCCGTCGGGTTATCGCCGCCGTGGAATGGAGAATTAGAGAGAGAAGTGAAGTGGGTTTGGGGGTAAAGTAAAGGAAAAGTGAATATTTATAAGAGCGTTTCCTAATCTCTCTCAACTTCCCTAATCTCTCTCTCTCTCTAACTATATCTATAATTACAAATTTAGTTTCTTACACTAAAACAAATAATTTTTAAATATTTTAGTTTCTTACTTAAATATAAAATTTTAGTTAAAAACAAATAATTTTTAAATTTTTTTAATTGATTTTTGATATTTTAAATATTTTTTAAAATTCATGGATCAAATAATAAATTTTTGGGATTAAAATATAATTTAATTTAATAAAAAATTTATTTTCTCTCTACTTTTTGTGGTCTTAAATTATTTGAATGAGTCTTAAATTTTAATTTTGTAGTAATAAATGATTTAAAATTTAATTTTATGTCGATAAATTAGAAGTTTATCTTATTAAATATAAAATATAATTTTAATTTTATGTTTAATAATAAATTTGTTGATCTCGAAGAAAATTAAAGATTTTTTTTTTATTATTAATGAAAAGATGCCAGATGACTCATATTTTAGCTAACCGTGCAATAGATTTGTAACAAGTAGTCGATGTACTTTTCTATTCACGAAAAGACGCCAGAATATCACGACTCATATTTTAGCTAACCGTGTAATGGATTTACATCAAACGAAATTTAGATTTTAGTCGATTCACTTTCATTTCCACGAGAGACGCCATAATACCACGACTCACATTTTAGCTAACCGTTCAATGAGTTTAGAGCAAACGAACCTTAGATTTTAGCTGATACACTTTCATATTTACAAAGAGACGCCATAATACCACGACCCATATTTTAGCTAACCGTGAAGCACATGAGAACAACTTCTCGTGTAATTCTTTGAGTTGGTTTTATTTCTCTATGGTTAAAAAATAAATATTTTAATACATTTAGTTATATTTATGTCGGAAAATAAGTAATTAATGGAGCGTTAATGTTAAAAGAATATATTGCTAAAAAAACTATATTTATTTGATTGGAGTTGTATTGATATTTTAGACCAATTGTTCTATTTAATTTTTTTAATATTTATAATTACTGAATAAAATTATTAAAATTCCGTTGATACGAGAGGATTTTTATTAAGTTTCACGTTTTTTAATAATGAAATTATAATTACATCTAGGGAAGAAATTGAATTTCTAATTTAATAAATTTTAAATATATTTACAACTCTGAAAAGCATTCAATTTTTGTATACAACATATTGAATTATATAATAAATAAATAAATAAAATTTATTTATTTATTTATTTATTTAAAATAAATATAACAGTCCCCAAAATTATTTTATTGTCACGTGCTGAAAAGGGGCCGAATGGAGCCAGAAAAAAGGGGGAAAGATGGAAAGAGAGAGAGAGAGAGAGAGAGGGAGAAAAAGGATGAAACATTTCTCGCAGATTGCCGAAAATTTCCATGGGTGCTTCTCTGAACAAGACGCCATGGCTCAAGCCTTAGGGTTTCCATTTCAGGTTATTCTATGCTCTCCTTTTTTTTCTCTTATGTGTTGGATTATAGGGTGAACTTTTGTGGTAGATGCCTCTGGTTTCGCGTATAGAATCTTATTTATCATCTTCAAGGATATCGAGTATTTTCGGAATTTGTTTTGATTTAGTCGTGGTGAGGTCAGTGATTTAAACTAGGATCGTGTTGAGGTTAGTGATTTAAACTAGGATCGTGTTGCGATAAAGTTGAATTCTGTTTTAGTTGTTGCTTTGGATTTTAAAGTTTTTCATCCTTGTAGCTTCCCCCTAGTGATATCGAATTTTGATGTATTTTATTAAAATTCTGATTCGTCTTGCATATATTGGTTAGGGGAAATTAAGCGATGTTATTACAAAAGAAACTGCATCAAATTGATGCTTTCATTGTGCAAATAGATGTAGGAATCTTTAGATTTATGAAAGATAGCTGGGGAAATCCTTACATTATACTCATGACGTACCTCACACCAATTTTGAGGAGAATTTGCCCACCCGAAGGTCTGATTCGGTAGACGATAAGAATTTAAAGTTACTAAGTTTTCAATATGGGGCTCGAGCTCAAACCTCGAAGGATATCTCCAAACACCATAAAATTTTACCACGAGGATGCTATTCGGATATTGGAATCTTTGTGATGAAGCATTTGTGTTGGAAGTTTTATTTGTTTTCTTCCCTGCGTCTCAGACTAACAGGTTTGATATTAACTAAAACTAACACGAAGATATTTCGAATTGTCCTCTGTATTTGCAATAGTTTATCTTTCCAGACATTGAACTGAAGGCATGGCATGCCTTTTCTCTCGCAATATAATAGATTATCATTGCTTTTTTTTTTTTTTTTGTGTGTGTGTGTGTGTGTGTGTGTGTGTGTGTGTGTGTGTGTGTGTGTGTGTGTGTGTGTGTGTGTGTGTTTGTTTCAATGCTTATGTATGGTCGATTTCTCCGTCCAATATAGAAACGTGAATTATTGTTGCTTATTTCAGCAGATTTCTTAAAGTTTCTGTTATTGGTACTCATGGGGTTTATAATTTATTGTGGGAAATTATGTCAATAATAAAAGATTCCATTTTCTGGAGTGTTAGACTTTGACTTCGCATTGCATGATGGGAAACATGCAATATTTGTTATGAAATATAAGTTCGGTTTAACTCTCAGAATGGAGTTTATTTTTAAAATTATAAAGTATGAGATCCCACATCGGTTGTAGAAGGGAACGAAGCATTGTTTTATAAGGGTGTGGAAACCTCTCCATAGCAGACGCGTTATAAAATCATGAGGCTGAAGGCGATACGTAACGGGCCAAAGCGGACAATATCTGCTAGCGGTAGGCTTGGGCTGTTACATAAAAACACACCGAGTTTAGAAGAAACATATCGTTTGTGCCCCCCCAACAAAAGTGCTTGTATGGAAATGCTTTAATGATTTCACCTAAAATCATCATTTGCAGAATTCATCTGAAGCTCACTCGAATATTATGATACTGTCGTATTGTCTAAAAGTATACAGGAACTTTATAATTAAAAGCTTGTTAGTTGGAATGTCTTCCAATTACAATAGTTTTCTGTTCTTCTTTTCCGTTGACTCTCTGTTCTTATTCATTACTGAGGCAGATTTGAATCTCATTAATTTAGTTGTTGCTGCTATACATTGCAGGTTCTCTGAGGGTTATAGATCTATTAGTGTCTAGAGAGCAATTTTTGTACAGAAACCAGAACAGAGAGTGTTTGTCGTACCGACGTCAATGAACTTATAGTTTAAAAAATGGAGAATGAGGATGGGCTTGAGCTTAGCTTGGGTCTGTCCCTGGGTGGAACTTCTGTCAAGTCTCAAGGTAAAATCACTAGCTCCTCAGGTGCAAACATTGAAGAAAGCGATAGAGGCAATAAATTGGTTGATGATTATAAGAATTTTCTTCATGGAGATAATCAGAGGCAAGAATCAGACACTGGATCTTTCCAAAGTAATTCAATTCCATCTAAAGATAATTTCTTTAGTGACCTGTCCAAGGTCAGTGTGGATGGCGACTCTTCGATCGATTTGAAGAGGAAAGGAACCTGGATTGATAGTAATTACGCTGAAGCGGAGGACGAAAATCTGCCGGAGATCGGCAATAAGCGGAAGTTACTGTTAATGGAAATGAACAGTCAAAAGAAGCAGGAAAGGGAATCTCATCACGTTGATTTACATGAAAAAGGAAGGGCATCATACATTTCCTCTACTGAAGACGGTTCGACTGCTGAAAAAGGCGATGTTGTCGAGTCTAGAGCTGAAGGTTCAACATCAAGACTAGCATCGAAATATGATGATGGCGGCTTCAAACAATGTATAGGAGATTCTAGTTTGCCTAAGGCTTCAAAGGATATCTCTGTATTTTCTGATTCAAGTGCTGTCGACTTAAGTAGGCAGAAAAGGTTTAACAGTTCATCAGTTGGAGTTTCAAACTCTGTCCAAGCCATGAATATGCATAATAATGTGCCTTTTCCTTTATCGGTCAAGGACACTAACACTCTTGGTGCATCCAGCACTTCTGGTCACTTGCAACTTGGAATGCAGCATGTGCTACCTTCTGTAAATGGTGACCGATCAGGGGCCGAACACGTAAACCCTCGAAACTTGCCTCTTATGTCTGGCATTTCACCGATTCAGATTTCAGCAATGAACAAAGATAAATCACGGGGTTTGGTTTCTCATCCTCAAATGATCCATCATCCCTACGGTGGTGCTGGTGCATCATCTAGCTCAGGTAGACATGATTTCGGACCAAATTAACTCAGTTTTGTTTGGATGTTATGATTTCAACCGATCTTATGAATAAATGGATTTTTGGTTATGCCCATAAGGGCTACTACCCGAACAAAAGATTTTCATTGACAACATTTTTTATGAGATCCAGCATCGGTTGGAGAGGGGAACGAAACATTCCCTATAAGGGTGTGGAAACCTTTCCCTAGCAGATGCGTTTTAAAACCGTGAGGCTGATGACGATACGTAACAGGCCAAAGTGGACAATATCTACTAGCGGTGGACTTTGGCTGTTACAAATGATATTAGGGACACTGGACGATGTGCCAGCGAGGACACTGGGCCCTCAAGGGGGTGGATTGTGAGATCTCACGTCGGTTGGAGAGAGGAACAAAGCATTTCTTATAAATGTGTGGAAACCTGTCCCTAGCAGACGTGTTTTGAAACCGTGAGATTGACGACAATACGTAACGGGCCAAATTGGACAATATCTGCTAGCGTTGGGCTTGGGCTTGGGCTTTCGCTGTTACATTTCTTTCCTTAAATTGTTTGTTGAAATGATTACTTATGCAGTCTATGTGTTTGTATGCACAGCTGCTGCGCAAGTAATTGGACCGTTTTCATCCGAGGGTTTGTTATACGGCGGGAGGGCAACGGAGCATACCAAAGGCGATAGCAAACAGCCTGCCATGGAAGAGGGATCATCTTCTCGAGCAGAACACGCAAAAGGAAGCAGCCCAAACATTAATGCAAAAGACGTATTAGAAATGTCGAAAGCAGCAGGCGTCTCCCTTGATTTTCCAGCTATTAAGCCAGGTATTGCTGCAGATATTGAATTTGGGGGATGTGGTTCATATCCAAACCTTCCTTGGGTTTCTACCACTGGTCCAGGCCCTGCAGGTAAGACAATCTCTGGTGTAACATATAGATACACTGCCAACCAAATAAAGATTGTTTGTGCTTGCCATGGTACTCACATGTCTCCCGAAGAGTTCATTCGACATGCCAGTAACGAGAATTTTAGTGCACAGAACGACAACGGTCCCGCAACGATTCCAAATAAAAACTCTGCTGCCTCGGCACAAAGCTGATTCGATAGCATCTGCGTTATTTATGACTTTACTTGAACAGGATCTGTTCTATATGTTTTCGTTATTTGGTTCGAACGAAAATGTCGGGTCTCAGAAGTGGCTGGTAGACATGGTTTTTTGCAGGCACCTGTTTGTTGTTTGTTTCCTCCTATGATATGGTAAGAGTTCATTCGACATGCCAGTAACGAGAATGTTAGTGCACAGAACGACAACGGTCCCGCAACGTTTCCGAATAAAAACTCTGCTGCCTCGGCACAAAGCTGATTCGATACCATCTGCGTTATTTACGACTTTACTTGAACAGGATCTGTTCTATATGTTTTCGTTATTTGCTTAGAACGAAAATGTCGGGGTCGCAGAAGTGGCTGGTAGACATGGTTTTTTGCAGGCACCTGTTTGTTGTTTGTTTCCTCCTATGATATGGTAAGAGTTCATTCGACATGCCAGTAACGAGAATGTTAGTGCACAGAACGACAACGGTCCCGCAACGTTTCCGAATAAAAACTCTGCTGCCTCGGCACAAAGCTGATTCGATACCATCTGCGTTATTTACGACTTTACTTGAACAGGATCTGTTCTATATGTTTTCGTTATTTGCTTAGAACGAAAATGTCGGGGTCGCAGAAGTGGCTGGTAGACATGGTTTTTTGCAGGCACCTGTTTGTTGTTTGTTTCCTCCTATGATATATGGTAAGCTGATAGTGTTCCTAAGTATGTCTGATGTATTATAAGCTTCATCGCTATATAGTCGTATCGAATTAATTTTCATAATGTTCTTTTTACTGTCGATTTAGATCTAGAATTCAGTAAAAATATGTTCAAATAAGTTTATTTATTTCTTTAATTAAATATTTTTCAATGATTTAGGTTTTTTTTTTCCACAATTATGTGATTAATTTATTCTCATTATTTATCTCGAAAAACTTCAATAATATCTTAACTTTCTTAAAAAAAAATTCTTTAAAAAATTTAAAAATATGTTTGCGGTAGACATTAAAAAATACCGTTAAATTTTCAAAATTAATAGTAATATATTAAAATTTTAGAAAAAAAAGTTTGAAAATTATTTAAGTTGGAACTTTAAAGGATATTTAAAAAAAAAAAAAAGTGTTAGTGCTAATTTTTTTATAATTATTTTAAAAAAAGTGTTTAGTTGCTTAATTTTAATTTTTGTATCTATTTCATATCTAAATTTTGGCAATTAAAAATTTAATAATAAAAAGTTTAAAATTTGATTTAAAATAAAATTTAAATATATATTTAATAGATGAAATAGTTTCTTATTATTTTTTTTTAAAACAAAATTAAAATTTTAGATATTTTAAAGAATTTTGAGATGAGAATTCATAATTTTTATTTTTTTCCTTTAAATAGATTATATAATTTAATTGATTACGATTCTCGGTTCACATCGCATGACATCGGTTATTGGCTCGCTGGGTTACAGCCGCGCAGATAGAATAACGCGGGCACAACAACTGAGAGAGAGAGAGAGAGAGCGTGTGTGAAGAATGGTGAGGATAACTCCAATGGCGTCCTTCTCCGTACGCCCTTCCTTATCGGCGTCTAGGTTCACCGGATTTTCTCGCTCTGGTCTGTCTATAGCCTCATTCAACACTACTCGCAGGATCGCTTTGTTGCACCTTGGCAGTGGTATGAATTTATCTGTTTATCTTTCTCACACTATTTACGATTTTCGTCCGCGTTCGTTTTTTATCCTTACTTCGTCGATTAGCACAATGTTTTGTCAATTTTCCATCTCGATGACGTCTCCGAGATCTTTTTGAATTTTTTGGTGGATATGCTTGCTTGGAGAGTACTTTTGTTCTACTCTTGGCGATGCCGTTTCAGTTGAAATAGTAGGTTGTTTCTTCTGTACTTTTTCTTGGTGGAGTATGTTTTCTGTAGCCCGCTGGCTTAAGAAGTAATTGATTGTTGTTGTGAATTGAACTTGGATGACGGTTCGTGATTGTGACGATTTTAATTTCATATTTGTGGTTTCATCTGTGGATTTACAGATTCGCTTTGAGAAATCGTGTGTAGAATGTTTAATGTGAACGCACTTATTCTTGAATTTTATTTCTGTTTTTTCAAATGCCTTGAAGTTTTGAGATGGATTTCTCTCCATCAATCTATGTTTATTCGTTCATGAATATTCTTAATCTGTCAAGTAGGGCTCGTCCGTAAGAACAATGTCAATGACATGAATTTCCTTGTAATTTTATTTACATTTTTTTTTTCATCTGTGGAATTACTGAGTCGTGTTGTAAGTGAGCCGGTGTGATGATTAAATTGTCTGCGAAAGTCGAAGGGAATAATCTGTTCCTTGTTATTAATATTTTTCAAGTGGCCTAGATATTTGGATACAATTATCGCTATACTTGTCCGGCATTTATCTGTTTTTGGTTGTTATCATCTGTTATAACCAGTGCTTTGGAATGAGAATATTGATAATGGCTTATTTTTAGCAAATTTTCCTCTCCCCTCCCTCCCCAAAGGATCTTGAGAGGGGATTTGTATCTGCTCCTTATACCTCAGCACTAGTTCTTTCATTCTCATATTCTATGATAATTATTATGCCTTCTTTCTTCATGTTGCTTTTGCCATAAACGTCTGGTGGAAGTTTAGTCCTCAACTCCAACTACAGATTCTATTAGTGAGTGAAAAAAAGAATTTATTATTGATAACTGATATTAGGCAACTGCATGAACATAAATTATTTTGCAGCTATTCCACAATCGCAATACGTAGGTCTGAAAGCTTCTGAGATGTTAAGGGGAGAAGGCAGCAACCTCGGGATGACTGTAGCTGGAAATGCAGCCCAAGCAAGCACTGGTGCTTCCTCCGAAAATCTCTTAGACTGGGTGAAAGAGGACAAGAGAAGATTGCTACATGTTGTGTATCGTGTTGGAGATTTAGACAAAACCATAAAGTATGTTTGTTTGGGACATAATAGATATATTTTTCCAATTTCTTGCCAGACTAAGATAAAATCAGGAATTCCTAATAAATAAGAGGGTTATAATCGAAAAGGTTCAAAGACAAAGAAATTTAATTGTTGGTTCCGCAGATTCTATACAGAGTGCCTTGGAATGAAGCTCCTTCGAAAACGTGACATTCCCGAGGAGAAATACACAAATGCCTTCCTTGGGTTTGGTCCAGAGGATTCCCACTTTGTGATCGAACTCACTTACAGTAAGATATGAGCTATTTGATTCTATTTGTCTACTAACGTCATTGCAGAATTTTTAGATTTCTTCTGGAATTTTCTGAACATGTATCATTTAATAGGCATTTTCCTTCCACGATATATGGGATGGTGCCATTTCTGACATAATCATGCTCTCCAAGTATGTCTAATTACTTTCCCTCTGGTTTTTGTTCCAGATTATGGAGTCGACAAATATGATATTGGCAGTGGGTTTGGCCATTTTGGTATTGCGGTTGAAGATGTAAGATCCTCTGTTTGGAATCTGCATACATAGTTATCCTAAGTTGCAAACCAAAATTTTTGGTATCGCATATGCATGTGCAATCTATTATAATAAAAAGCTTAGTTACAATTTAAATGCACAAGCCAAAACACAAGCTTATTGTTATTTAATTGTTGTTTCAAAGTCATTAGCATAAAAGATATTATCCAGATTTAATGGAAAATGAATTCTCTGATAGTATAATAAGTGTCATACCTATGAATTATCTAACTAATCCGATGTTTAAACTCTTCACTTGCAAATAATAAGCTATGTGTTAGTTCGCATGAACCTTATCTTTGATTTCTTAGTAAATATTCTAACAAAACATTGGAATGTTTTTTTTTTTTTTTAAATCTTTCACAAGTTTGTATTGAGAAATGAAACTCTCCACTTTTCGTGTTTTCTCATGTATGTACACTCCGGATGTCCCTTATGGCTTAGTTTTTCCTTTTCTTTTCCTTCACTCCTCTTTTCTCACATGTTACCATCATGTCAGTTTTTACTCTTTTGGCCACATATGTGTTTCAACTGCGCCACTATTTAGTCAAAAAGGATATTAAGGTTCCATTATTTCTCATAAAAAGTGGTTTCCCTTTCTCTTCCCTGATAGGTTTATAAGACCGTAGAACTCATAAAAACTAAGGGTGGAAAAGTGACCCGAGAAGCTGGCCCTGTGAAAGGTGGCCGTACCGTTATTGCTTTTGTTGAAGATCCGGATGGTTATAAATTTGAACTTATAGAAAGGGGACCTACTCCTGAACCCTTATGTCAAGTAATGCTTCGTGTGGGCGATCTTGATCGCTCAATAGAGTTCTATAAGAAGGTAAGGCTGTGTAGTTGGGATTCTTTCAGGTGTAGTTGACAGTCTTTGTTGACTTCATTTTTTTTTCTCTCTTCTTTAACTTCTCTGAATATCAATGATGTGAATAATCTATACTGTTGGGCTTTCTTTGTGTTTTCCATATAGGCTTATGGAATGGAGCTTCTACGCAAACGTGATAATCCCGATTACAAGGTAGAAATCTTATAATCGATACGTAGATTAGAAGTATACACTTGAAGTTCTATTCATACATGATGCCGTCATTATATTTAGATTACGAAAATTCCCACTAAGTTGAATATTTTCTTTCTGAAGAAGAATTCAAACTTACAGAAGCGAGTGGAGAAGTGTAAATGACGTATTTTAAATGTATATATTATAGGAGTTTAGTCTGTGGATGGATCTGTAGAGTCTTCTAGGAGTTTATTGCACAGAATTGGCCATTTTTCTAACACGACTTTAACTTCTCTATAATACTTCCCTCATACTGAGATCCATCTCTTATGTGAACCTACATGCCTTTGACTATCTCAATATGGTTGGTTTTCTCGTGGTTTTCAGAACATACACATAAGATTTGAGCAGCTCTCAGCTGATATGGCTGTGAGCAAGTACGGTTCTGAATTCTGATATATTTTTAGGGCAAACACATTGCATGTCTTTTGTTGGACGGAATTTTACTTGATCCTTTTTCTTTCCTTGTATAGCTGATATGTCTGTTTCTACTACAGCTGTGGACTGATAACATGTTCCATTCTATGTCATATTTGGTTTGTTTCATGTGCGTTCGTTAACTTAATGATGTGATGTTATGGCTGGTCTTATAGTATACTATAGCAATGATGGGTTATGGTCCCGAAGATAAAAATGCTGTTCTGGAGTTGACATACAACTATGGTGTCACTGATTATGAAAAAGGAAATGCTTATGCTCAGGTACTATATTTTTTCAGTTTTCACCAAATCGTTTTTCTTGTTGAATCTACTGGGGAAATTCATTCTGGTTCGGAAACTTGAATAGTAATTATATTTTAAAATTGTTCTTAAATTCTTAATCACTTCTATTGTGATTTCATGAAATAAATAAATGAGATATTTCTGATCTTATAAGCTCATACTTGAATCGTAATTAAAATTTTAAAATTGTTCTTAAATTCTTAATTACTCACTGTCATTGTCATTTCATGAAATCAATAAATGAGATATTTCTGATCTTATAAGCTCATACTTGAATAGTAATTAAAATTTTAAAAATGTTCTTAAATTCTTAGTTACTTGCTGTCATTGTGATTTCATGAAATCAATAAACGAGATATTTCTGATCTTATAAGTTCCTACTTGAACAGTAATTATATTTTCAAATTGTTCTTAAATTCTCAATTACTCATTGTCATAGTGATTTCATGAAATCAATGAATGTGATATTTCTGATCTTATAAGCTTCTTGAATAGTAATTATATTCACTTATTTCATGAAATCATAATGAGATATTTGTGATCTTTAAGCTAGTTGAATAGTAATTATATTTTAAAATTGTTCTTAAATGAGATGTTTATGATCTTATAAGCTTGGAACAAACTAGGACTGATGTGTTTCTTTCTCTGTGAAAAGATTGCTATCGGTACAGATGATGTGTACAAAACTGCAGAAGCAGTGAAACTTAGTGGGGGAAAGGTCACCCGTGAACCTGGACCGTTGCCTGGGATTAACACCAAGATTACCGCTTGCTTGGATCCCGATGGTTGGAAGTCGGTAAGCTTCTACAGATTATTCACTTTACATGCTTTGACTGGCTTATCTTTTACGCAATGTTTTCTTTTTCTTTTTCATCTGATTTGTGCGAGTAAACCAACTAAGAGTAGAATTAAGAAGTAACAACTAAATTCGTTGATAGATGATCAGCTATAAGATAAACCTAACGGTTTAGATAAACCAAATAACAAACGGACCTCCAACCCAAATCGAACTCAAACTGGATTACGAAGTAAAAAACTCTAGCAAACTCATCTAGAAAAAAAAAAAAGGATTGCTGCAAATGTGTCCAGGAAGAGCACACCATGGATCTACGTTGTTCTCTGCTATAAGATTAGACGCTCATTGGTAACATGAGGAAAGCATGACTTAAGTTGTTCTCTGCTATAAGATTAGACGCTCATTGGTAACATGAGGAAAGCATGACTTAACTAGTTAAAACATATTGTTTTTAGCTAGGAGGTCAAAGGTTTGAATCAGGAGAGGTTGAACTTTTAAAAAATATACTATACTGGACACCCATTATAAACCCAAGTCTTGAATGGAAGCTGACCAATAAATGTCTGCTGTAATATCAAAGAAAATGAAAATAATTGATATATCCTTCAGCTTTAAACATAAGCTGCACGCACTAGGATTCGAACTTTGAAATCAACCCTTCTTTTGGAACCATAGTCTCAATTCTTGCAGTAACTTCATAAGATCACATGATTTAGGAAAAGAATCGTGAGCTGTGATCACGTTCAAATCATTTTTATTAGAAAGGTCGAAGATTCTTGGAGAAGTGTATTGCATAATAAATAGTTGATTATTCTCACCCACTTATCCTTCCAAGTTCAGATAGGAACTGGTTAATCAACACTTGGATACACACCTCCTCTATCCCGACCTACTCCATTTATACCCACTTCCTTTTGACAAACTAGAACTACTCGGTTAAAATGTAACATACTCCTCTTGCTATGCCACCCCCAAAACACAACGCAACTTGTTTTTTCTTTTTTTATTAACAGAGCCCAACAATGCCGATTAATATTTTTATCCATAATCTTTTTTCCAAATATAATTTCTTGGTCAAATTAAAATAAAATTTAAGGATTGTGTCTGATAGGTCTATATGTTGTGTCTAATAAAACTATGAATTTAGAAATTCTCGAGCAAATTGGAAACCTATTAAATGTCACCTATTAAATGTCGAGAACCCCGACACGCCAAAATTAGCCACCCAAAATCCCAGAGAGAATCTCAACAGGAAAAATTAGCCACCCAAAAGTTTATAGAGAACCACCCAAAATCCCAGAGAGAATCTCAACAGGAAAAATTAGCCACCCAAAAGTTTATAGAGAACCCCGACACGCCAAAATGAAATTTCTTAAATGTCGAACTGAAATGAACAAACAAAACCAAACCAGCCATTGTTTTTCTATTTTCCCAGTTTCATAACTTGTTAGACCAAAGCGACGAACAAGTAAATGATTCAGTACCAACTGATGGTTCAACTAGTTTTATTGATTTCCTCGATTTTAGCTTGTGCTTTCAATTTAGGCATCATCTTTAATGCGATATATGGAAAACCCTCACGCCACCTCAAGCACGTGCTTGACCGTGCTTGACTGGTGGTCTAGGTATCAATAAGATATTATGACCGTAATTGATGGAATTTTATTTATAGTCATCTTATCTACAAAATGTGATTTTAGTCCAGGAACGATTGATCATAATCTGTGGTTCCGATGCCTTGCATTATTCTTTCTGGACTAATTTTCAAGTTTGTTTACTTTTTTTTAGAAAGTGTTTAATATGTTCCTAAACATCAATTCTTAACCTGTGACATTTTCTAGAACTTGTGTCTAAAAAGATTAGTGTGCCCTAATAACTGTTTAGTTTTTTTAAAAAAATCTAATATTTTAAGACTTGTTGGAACGAAATTAAAAGTTTTGGAGATATTTAGACAAAAACCAAGTTGAAGTTGTAATTTAATGAAAAGAAAATTTAGGGAAGAAAAAGTGTTAAGAAGAATAGAAATTTTAAATAGTAGTTGAGTAAAATTTTAAGGGAAGTCTGAAAATAGCTGTGGTAGAATTTAGAGAAAATTTTGAATAGCTAATCGGGAGGGAAGATATTTTCAAAAGGGTGAAAATTTTAGGGAGCTAATTCAAATATTAGGGACAAAAGTTAAAGAGAAAGGAGTCCTTAGAAAGAGAAATTTAAAAAATAAAAATAGAGTAAATGTTAGAAAATATGTAATGGACATGGATTATATTTGACAAATTGAAGAAATTATTTAATTTAATAAAAATGTCCTGCATGATAATTTTTTTTTGGAGGTAATTAGCAATTTTATTTCAGAGATTTCATAGATTGAATATCTTAAATAGTACCTCGAAGAAATCTAGAAGAAAAATAGGGATAAATTTAGATAGAGAAGCTGTCGGGAGAATTACAAGTTCAGTATCTCATAACTTTTAAGTAGCATTTAAACTATGAAGGAAATTACAATTTTTAATTGATTTTCATATTTTCAATTTTTTGTCATAAGGGGTCTGAAAATTTTAAAACCTCAAATAAAAAAATTATAAAGAAAAAAATGGGAAAAAAATAAAAGATGTAGAAAAATGTTAAGAAAAAGGGTCAATAGATGTTTTGTTATTAAATTATTTGTTTGTTTTTCCTTATTTTAATTTCTTGAATTTTATTTTATTTTTTGAAAAAAAAAATACGCTTATCAAAAACAAAATATTGATGGCTGCAATTAATTGAAATCAACTGAAATTTACCTCCTTCCTTTGTTCGGCAGGTTTTTGTAGACAACGTTGATTTCCTGAAGGAGTTGGAATGAGTCTTCGTCTTTTGGCGGATTTCCATATTTTACCATTTTCCACGAAACCATTTGTACATCACATTCGGCACCAACAAATACAATGTTCATTCCATTGCTGCTGATTCCCTTTCTTTCTATAATATTTCCATATTTTGAGGATTATATTTTCCCAACTTCCACATCCCCCATCACGTAAAAAGACCATTTTGCCCCTGAGCAACAATATACATCCAATCTCCTTCAGGGCAATATAGGAAAAGACCATTGAATAACTTTTATTCCCAAACAATAGAAGAGCGGCCTCGTAGCAAAATTCTCCAATTCACAAGAAATTTTACCTGAACCCAGAAACATGATATAGATAGAGTACCAATGAAACTGTATTTGCAGTTCTTGATGGAAGCATAGTTACTGCACTAGCTGACCTGATTATCATCAATAAAATTCACTTATAGCTCTCACTTCTGGAGGGAGGAGGTAAGATGGTCCAGAAAATCTTCATAGCATTCGAAATATCCGAAATCCTAACTAATAATCCATATAACCCTCAACCGTGAACAATAATATAATTAAATAAAACAGACAGCCCAGTTGGATTCTAACCTCATCATCAGATGTTAGCAACGTCCGAGAGATTCTTTTATCTTTATAATGCCTAAAAAGGATGAGTCCTAAGTAGTCACTTTTAGATTGGAGAGCCACAAGCCAAATCCATGAGATAATAAAAAAAAAACTAAGCAAACACGTAAATTTCGATAGCATAGATGATCACTTTCTCATCAGTCATAGAGATGCCGAAATAGACGGTTCAGATAATTACCGCGCAGCAGATCTCCAGGGCTGTTAAGCCAAATATTTCGCGAACAATTTGTCCAAACCTGTTATTCAATAGCTCTCCCTTAATCTTCATATTGCAAATCTGAAGGGAAAATTTCCTCCAAATCATACCTATAAACTGATAATAGAGGAAGTTATTCAAAATATTTCTAAATATTATCAAACATCTATTCAAATCAAGCACAAGTGCATGTTAAGAAGCCTCTGTGGGACATAATTCAGATATAACTCTTGGAAGATGAAAATAGATTTAGCTACAGGAAGAGTGTTACTCAGTGAAATACCAGCTCCAGAGAATGCGCTGAATGTATGCATGTTAGACCTTTTATAAAATGGTTAAAGCAAACAAAAATGAGTAGTCATAACCCTAAGAATAGAGAAATGGACAAAGCATCGAGTTTATCTTAGCATCAAAAGTTAAATATAGATGAAAAACGATGACCCGAAAAAGTGGGGGGGAAAATTAAGCAAAAGGTTTAGGTCTTTAATGCAAATAAAAGACATGAAAAATAGAGTTCGAAAATGGAAAACAAACAGGGAAGGAACGTAAATAAACCAAGGCAAAAGTCCATTTTAGCATCTGTTCAGATAACTCCTTCAAACGTCCAACTAACATCTTCAACCCTGCAAAGAAGCAGAAGCCCTGAAATACTCTGTACATGTCAGTTTAGTAAATTTTTGTTTTGGCAGAAAAGTTAATATCTGTACATGTCCAGAACCTAGTAACTAATTGTAAGAACTAATACTTAGATCCTAATCAGCAGTACTCAATTAAGTTCCATCACAAAAGCCATAGTAGCATGCATCATGTATAAGATCAATTTAGTTTCATGCTCTAGTCTAAAAGTATGCGAAAGCATTTAACATTGCACTCACAATAATAAGAGAGGTATTATTGGGCAATATGAACAAGTACTATCATCCATATTGCCTTACAAAAGGAATCTTAAAAGTGTAGTAACAAAAATGGTTAAAAGCACGAAATTCTTTCACACCAGTAATGTTACATAGAACCATAGGTACAAGATTTGCTGTGATTCACTTCTATTTACACAGCAGAAGGCATGCTTCCGAAAGTTGGTATTCTGTAACCACCAAAGCATTTTAGCCACCTTTCCAAGAAAGAAAAAAGAAAAAAAAGAATAACATGAGCTGCAATAGTTGAGGGACTAACACAGTCATTAAATGAGCAAGCATGTTGCAGCTTCTGCCAATAAATCACCAGAATCTCTTCGATTACATTGCAAAAGAGATAACATCAAATCATCACAATTTTCAGCTTCATAGATGCAGTTTAGAATAGTCCTGGCCACATCTGTTACTAAATCATGATGTGTAAATGGTTAGAGAAAATTCAAACAAGTTCAAGCAACAGAAGGTAAAATCCAGACAGCACCAAGAAAATGTACTGAGGGCTTACCGTTTTGATTACTTTGCAGATGAAATTCTCTGTAATGATGAAATCCAGCTACTTGAGGGGCCAATCCTGTGACCATTTCCATGTACACGGTTTGGAGATTCAGTCGACTGCAACGGTTTAGCAGAATTTCCTATTGAGCTACCAGCAGGTGTAAATGATGAAGTGGCCATGCGAGAATCATTTAGAACCTACATTATTAATATAGACAACCAGTAAGCCATTATAACACTAAATAACAAACAAGGGAAAATGCAAAATATATAGTAAGGTATGCCATAAGAAGACCATTTACATTCATGTCAAGAGCATTATCCGAACTCAAATTCTTTGGAGTTGGTTGTTTAAAATGCAGTCGCACTGCAGGGCTTGAAACATTGTCAGGTCTAACACGATCTGTAACCTCTGCCGAATGAGTATTAAACCCACCTGAATAATAAAATATTAAGGAAGTCACTCACTTTAAACAATGCAATGGTAAATTTAACACTGAGTACGCATCAAACAGAAACCCAACCTTGACGATTTTCCCCTTCCATAGGGGTTGCATGATGATTATGTGTACCAGCAAGAACCGGCTGAAGTAAGAGGCAATATACCATACTTAGAATCACAAGTCCGTTCGCTCCAATTTCTGCTGATAAAATCATTACATAAAGACAAATGCTAACCAGGGAAAGATACTTACAGAGACTCGTGGCTGAGTTCTGTTCTTCTGTGACTGCTGGTACTTTATGATTGTCCAGTTAAAAACATAATCAAATTCGTATTCTGCAAAAAAACAAATACTTAGGCATCCTGAAAGTACATAGGTCTCATTCAAATAGGAATGCTGTAGAACAAGTTTTATACAAAACATCACTACCTTCACGAGCAAATAAGTCACGGAACAATCGCTTTAAGAACCCATAATCAGGTCGCTGATCAAATGTCAGAGAGTGGCAGTAATGGAAGTATGAAGCAAACTCCACTGGATGAGACTTGCATAGGACCTTTGAGAATGATAATAAAAATAGATGCATAAGCTCACGAATGTATACACATAGCCATGACCCTAGAGATCTGGTTAAACATACCTCGATAGGAGTAGATAACTTCTTCTCACATATTTTATCATATTTTTGCTTCTTTGTGGCAGCTTTCAATCCTTGCCATGGAAGGCTATAATGAAAATTTTAGTTATTAATAGAAAATGAAAATAATAATAATAGTAATAAAAACAGTGAGGACAATGGTTTACCTTCCTCTCAAAAAGTAGAGAAGCACATATCCAAGAGACTCCAAATCATCCCGCCGACTTTGCTCTAGAAGAAGACAGCAGTGAAGATAGATGAGATGAGAGTCACAATTCAATGCCAAGTAGTAAACTCATGTGTCTGACTTACCGATACCAAGATGAGTATTGCAACTAGCATAACGAGCTGTCCCTGTTAAGTTTTTATTCTCCCTATTTTTATAAACAAAGGAATATCAGAAATGACTATTTGAGCATGAGTAAGAAACTTAAAAGAAGTTTCAAAAGTAATTGAAGGGATACCTGTAGGGGATATGTCGGTTGGTAGTTGCATCTCGATATCTTTTTGCTAATCCAAAATCTATTATGTAAACCTATAACAGAATCGAGGCAAGATAAGAATCCATACACAACCAAGAAAGAGAAGTTAGCAAGAACAACTTGAAGTGATTTATCAATAATAAGAACAGTCAACTTAGAAACAGAACTATCACCTGATTTGCTTTGCGTCCAAGGCCCATAAGGAAGTTATCCGGCTTAATGTCTCTATGCAGAAATCCTTTGGAATGTACGTACTCTATTCTTGTGATCTTTGACAGAAAGAAGAAAATGAATGAAACAAGAAGCTACTAGTCACGAAAGAGAAGAGACCTCAAAGCATTTAACACTTGCAGATAAACACGAACATCCAAGACGAGAAACAGAAGGAGGAAGTGATGCATACCATTTGATCAGCCAACATCAAGACTGTCTTCAGCGAGAACTTCCTCCCACAATATACAAAGAGATCTTCGAGACTTGGTCCCAACAAATCAAGGACAAGCGCATTCTCCTCCCCGTCTATACCAGACCATTTAGTAGCAGGAATACCACCTGAGTTAAGACGAAAACAACAATCAGCTAACAGCAACTTCAACCAATGATAATCATCCACCGCAAGAAGTTCCCTCAAAGCTGGTATCGTCCTTCAACACAAGCATTGAACTACACACAACATGAAAATTATATCAAAATCGCCTACGTACTTCCTCCTTGAAGAATATTATACAATTTAGCCTCATAAAGCAGTTGCGGATGCTTCGTTTTATTGTTTTCCTGACAAAGAAAACCAAACACATCAGTAAACACCGCGAAAAAAGCCGAAGCTCTCGTCTCCATTTCACCGACCAAATTTCCACGCACGGAAACATCAACTAAGATGCATCCAAGAAAGTATCCACAAAATACAGAAACAATCGAACAAAATAACGAGGCAAACTTCGGCAACCACAACACAAACCACAGAGAAACTAATCAATCGTTCAGAACTTACTATTTTCACAGCGACGATTTCGAACGTCTCAATATGAGTAGCTGAATCAACACAACAAACAAAAACACAGAGAAGAAATCACAATAAATCTCAGTAGTAAACAAAAAACTTCATACAAAAACACTAGGCTAAAAATTCGAACACATCGGCTCCATACAACTCACCGAGATAGATTTCCCCGAACGATCCGCTACCGATCTTGCGGCCAAGCTTGTACTTGCCGCCGATTACGCGCTCCATATCGAAAGATCAAGTGGATCGGAATTCCGAAGATCGGTCAGAGCATGAACACAACGAGGGTTTCGAAGGTTTAGAAGATCAAATCCGCAAACAAAATTCAAAAAAAAGATATATATATATATATATATATATTAATAAATATATATTTATAGATATATAAAAATACGAATAAATAATTGTGTATAGAGAGAGAAGAAACGAAAGCCACAAAAACGAAGACGAGGACCAGCAGCCAAAGGCCAGGGGTAGTCTTTTTCCAATTCTACCTTGGACTCCATTGGATAAACTTGAAAGGTCTAGGGGTACTTTCGGAATTTCATCCTACGTGGATTTATTGACCTGTCCACTATTTGATTCTGAATTCAATATTATATTTAATATTTTTATCGTGTTGGCTTTTTTAATATATATATATATATTTTTTTTTTTTTTTTTTTTTTTTTTAATATATTCTATTTTGGCTGCTCTGTGTTTTGGCGCTATTATAACTATGCAATTCCCGGCTTCTTCGCATGTCTCCGTCTCTTTACATTAAAGTATATTTTACTAATTTTTTATTCGTTAAATTAAATTAAATAATTCTTTTAGTATATATATATATATATATATATATATTGTCTTTGAAATAATCCGATTTTTCTTATTTTATGATTTTAAATAATATAAAAGATAATAATATATTCAAAAAATTTAGAACGTATTTTTCTAAAAATTGATTGGGTATAGCTAAGGTTCATGGGCCCAAGCGGATGGCCCAATCAAATTGGCCCATCACGTGGCACTCTAACCTAATAAAATGGATCTATGTGGACCTTTAGATCAGAATTAGATCTGGTATGGATCGTACATGTACAGTAGTTAGAGTCAGCGTCTCTCTTAGGGTTTTCTCATCTGGGATCCTTGGGGAAGAGGATCAAGTTGGCCCTTCAAACAGCTTGATGAGGAAAATCTATAGACCAACCCCATCGTCTCCACCTCGTAGGAATTACGAAATCACCCCAAGGACGCCTTCAGTACCGAGGGGTCGCGGACCGACCATAGAACCGTTGAGCAGTAAGGGTCGGAGAAGGGCAGTCAGGGGTCGCGGACCGACCATAGAACCGTTGAGCAGTAAGGGTCGGAGAAGGGCAGTCACTCATTCTTAAAACTAGCGTTCTTAAGACCAAAGAGGCGGGCGTTATTTAATTGGAGGACTAAAATAAAATGCAATTAGAAATAAATAAGGAAGGCATTAATGTATTTTTTACTAAAATTAAATTATAACTAATTGGAGGACCAAAGTGCAATTAAAATTCCTTACAAAGGATTACATATATATTTTTGAAACAAAATTGCAACCTCCCACTCAAAAAAAAAAAAAAAAAAAAAAAAAAAAAAAAAAAAAAAAAAAAAGACAGCCATAGTAAATAATTTAAATTATTTAAAATAAAATCGGTGGAGGAAAAATAGACACAGAAGGAATTTAATTTAATTTGATAAATCAAATTAAATCAAATTAAATCGCTCTTAATCACTTAATCTGAATCCAAGTTCCCACACTCGGAATTCCACGATAAACCACAAACAGCATATAAAATCCAGGCGGCGCAATGATTCCAGATGGCGGCGCCACCACCGTCGCGCTATAAGTCCCGGCGCCGGTCGCCGCCACTTGCTTATTCGCCAACACAACAAGCCTCTGACCCATGGAATATCCGTGCGTCGTGAACGGCGGCGGATAAATGGTAACTCTAATGTCATTTTTCTGATCAAATTGGCCCTCAATTAACAAATTGAATTTCACGACGAAATCTTTTCCATATTGCCAGGGCAGCACCAATTCCTCCGCCAGGATGGCCGGGCGGTATGCGACGTACATTGGATCAAGGTACGGCGGAGAGAATTTCTCGACCCTTAATTCCGTCGGGTATTTGACAGCTTGGAATAGGTAGCCGGCGTTGGTGTTGCTGCCGGCGACGAGGATTTGGCCGTCGGGGAGAACGGCGGAGGAGGAGTGGTACATTCTGGGGATTCTGGTGGGGACTAGTTGTTTGAATCGTTGACCTTGTGGTTTGTCTGGGGAGTAGAGAATGGGCGAGTAATTAGGGCTTTCGGCGAAATTCCACGCCGCTGTACCAGTGGTAGCGCCGTTGAGAAGCAAAAGATCGCCGGTTGGGAGAATTAATAAGTCGCCCATTACTCTTGGAGATGGCATTTGTTCCTTCCTCCAAACGTCTTTGGGATTTGTGATCTCTAGACGAGCGCAATCTATCAATGCTGGCATGAAGTTCCCCTTCTCCGCCAACCGGTATGATTCCGGTTTAGCTCCGCCGCATATAATCACCTAAGCAAAACCATCCAAGTTTGTCATTTAAAAAATTCTCCCCGCTCTCTCATTCGTTGTTTTTTTAACCTATTATTAACAATACTTTTTTGAGTTCACTAATAGTTTAACATACCTCCGCTGGAATTGACCCTGGATTCACGAGTGGAAGCTTGAGAGGGAGGAGCGCCGACATTGCCGACGCGGGGTAGTTTCGTGAACCGCCTTCCAAAACCGGATACTCGTGAAGGACGGTATGAGTCTTAGGATCAAACAAGATTGAACGGCTATTGGCGAAGATGAAGACATTGCCATCAGTTGAAAGATAAACAAACGGGTAAAGATTATTCTCATCCAAATCAGTTGTTTCATCAAGGAATGGTAATTTGATAGCTCTTGGATTGGATTTTCCTTCCGCCGGAACAAATTCAACGCTGTAAGATCTCCGGCCACCGACCAATAAGAAACCACCGTCCGACATTGTGATCTGAGTCGAATACCACCGTGGACGAGCCAATGCCATCGGATAATCCTTAAAATCACAAGTCTCGCACGGACTAATGTATCGGACGGTTTTGGTTCCATCCCTCCAGCCGCCCGTGTTCACCAATCTTCCTTCGACGTCGAGCCCTCCCGACGAGCACCATGGATCCGTAGCCATCTATCATTAATCATTAACCGTTAACACATAGACGTAATTAAATTTATCTTAACCTATTAGCGGATTGAGTACGATGTTACGAACCGTGAGTGGTCTAACATTGCCCGTTTCGATATCGTACTCGACCCCATGAGCCCAACAATCTTCCATCGCAGCGCCTTGATCGGTCGTATACGGAAAACATTTGCCACCGGGCAACTTGATTTGTGAAATGTGAAATGCAGCTGCATCAAACATGATCATCTTATTATTTGGCAACAAATTCATGTGCATAGCCGAGACCGTGGAGTTTCTAGAGACCAACTTCCACATCCCTATATTACTCGTCTCGAAAAAGCGCGCTCCCGACCCATCCACCGGTCGAGGACCGGCTTTAAACGTAATGCCCGTTAGGTTCTTGGTCGGAGTGGGTGCATCTTTCTTACCGGCGTCATTGGTTCCGGTGGAAGGGTTAGCCAATATCTCTTTCAAGCCGGGGGCGAGGGAGTTAGGGCTGGAGCCATAGGCCCCGCCAACGGTGTTGAAAGCGGCGGGGACAAGGTCGAAGAAGAGGACGAGGAGGAGAAGGAGGAGAAGGGAAGCTGCCTTGAGAAAGGCCGCCATTGAAGTTATGAGTGACCTTGTTCTTCAATGGCAGCGTTGTGTTTATAATAACACAAATGCCTTCTTTATTCGTGTGTCTCTCAGCTATTGTTTCCCTCTCTAATGCATTTTATGGCTCAAAGAAATCAGTTAAGGGATCATTAAAATAGCTTCTATGGTTCCTTGTTTGAAGGCAAAACTCAACTTAAAATTTACTAATTCTAGCTAATTAATTAAAGGGAAATTAAATATTATAATTATTTTTGGGTTAATTTTTTAAAAAGTTAAATTACAAATTTACCCCTACTACTATTAAAAGTCACCATCAAATTTGTTTAAAAATGATAGAGCCGAGATTATTACGTCATAAAAATTTATTAAATTTTTCAAATTTTTTAAAAATATAATTAAAGGGAAATTAAATATTATAATTATTTTTGGGTTAATACAAAGGTTTTTAAAAAGTTAAATTACAAATTTACCCCCTACTACTATTAAAAGTCACCATCAAATTTGTTTAAAAATGATAGAGCAGAGATTATTACGTCATAAGAATTTATTAAATTTTTCAAATTTTTTAAAAATATAATTAAAGGGAAATTAAATATTATAATTATTTTTGGGTTAATACAAAGGTTTTTAAAAAGTTAAATTACAAATTTACCCCTACTACTATTAAAAGTCACCCAAATTTGTTTAAAAATGATAGAGGTTAGATTATTACATCATAAAAATTTATTAATTTTTTCAAATTTTTTAAAAATATATAACATCTTAATAAATTCAATTATATTTTATGAGCAAAAATATAATATAAATTATACCCACGTGTATATATATATATATATTTTAATATATTTGCTCAACTTTCTTCCTTATATGAACATCTCTAAAATAAACTAATTTTCTCAATTATTTATATATTTTAAATGAGTAATTTCTATTTTCTAATATAATTTTAATAAAAAATATAAAATATTCTAATAAATTCACTAATATTTTATGAGCAAAAATATAATATAAATTATACCTATATATATATATAATATATATATTAACATATTTGTTCAACTTTCTTCCGAACATCACTAAAATAAATTAATTTTCTCAATTATTTATATATTTTAAATGAGTAATTTCTATTTTTAATATAATTTTAATAAAAAAAGTATAAAATATTCTAATAAATTCACTAATATTTTATGAGCAAGAATATAATATAAATTATACCCACATATATATATATTAACATATTTGCTCAACTTTATTCGAACATCTTGAAAATAAACTAATTTTATCAATTGTTTATATATTTTAAATGAGTAATTTCTATTTTTTAATATAATTTAATAAAAAAAATATAAAATATTATAATAAATTTACTAATATTTCATAAACAAAAATATATATAATGTTCGGTCTCCCCGATTCATTCTTAGTTTAAATGGTTAAATGAACATCTCTAAGATAAACTATATAATAGTCGATATATATATATATTTATTTATTATTATTATTATTATTTTTAAAGCTTAGTGTCAAATCAGTTTCCCCACTAATACAAAAATAGTGGCATTGGTTTTTCAATCACTTTCACATAAATGTTTCAATTTCCATTCAAAGCACCTTCTTCATTTCTTTTCACTCTCATTCCAATCACTAACCGCTTTTTGGACATATAAAACTTGGATAATATTCTCATGAACGTTTAAACAAAACGTTCTATAAGACTGATTTTGTTCGTTTTAGGAAATAAATTCATGTCGACTGTTTTTAGATCCGTATTTCTTCGGTTCATTACATAACTGCGATATTCGAAAATTTCTTACTATATCATCAGTGAAAAACGTGTTTAGAAATAAAATATTAGGGGTTTGCAGAGATTGAGTCTCATGGGGATCTGCTCCGAACAAAACGGAGATTGAGGGAGGAGACGAGGCGAAATTACATTCTCGTCCACGTCCCCAACCCGACCTCGCCCCAATCTTTGTCCCACCCTGCAAAAATGAACGTAGAATTTGGCGAAAAATAACAAATTTAAATTACTTTTTTTTTTTTTTTTAATAAAGTTTCAACTGTTGAATAAAAGAAAAGAATGCTCAAAACCAATGAATCAGATAAAGTTGATGTATTTTTCTTCTTTTTCTTTATTTTTTTTTCACTTTAATTTCTTATTAATTAAGAGAATAAAAAAAAAAAAAAAAAATCAAAATAGTGTAACTGTTTGATTGCTATATGTGTAGACCTGAAAGGAAGCAATAAAGTCCTTGTCTTCACTTTCACAATTTATAAAGAAATATATTGGACTTGTGCATGCATGCAATATTTATATATATTTATATAAATATAAAAATAATAATTACAAATAACACCCTATAATTTTCCAATTTTACAAACCACGCCCTTGTATTTCTTTTTTTCCCCAATAGTTTCAAACTTCTCAAAAACAACCCTACACTTTTATCAAAATTTACCTTTTTTAAGTGCGGTATCCAACTAAAGAGCTGTTTGAATCCATTACGAGTTAATTATATGACGGTTTCGTGAAAGCTTGTATGCTCATACTCCTAGTAAGTTGTTGGTCGGGATCGTGGAACTGTTGTTCGAGAATTCGGCCGGTTCTATTAAATTGACAATCTCAGCTCCAAATCTAGTTCACTCGATTCAGAATTCTTGCTGCTTAATCCCATTGAATCACTCCCGTATTTTGAATCCTGCATTTTCCAACATTATTACTCTATAATTATTTTACATTTAATTAATTGAAATTAGCATAATTATGAAAATCTAAAGATTTTATTAGATTTTTTCATATAAATTTGTGGAAAAATACATTAAAATTAAGTTAATTTAAAGAGAAATATATATTAACTGACCTGTAAATGAGTATTGAAAAGGTGTCCGGTCATGTTTGGTTGACCGAAATGTTGGGTCTCCAAGAATGTATGAGTTGGGTCCCATCTAAATTATCACAAATTAATAAATAATTAAAAAATTAGCAATTAATAGTAAATTAAATATCTAAATTTTACAAATAATAATAATAATAATAATAATGTAATTATGATGGATAAATAAATCTTACGTTACCTTAGAGAAGTTGTTGGCTGAAAATCACCATATCCGAAGCTTCCTCTTTCATGTTCTCCCATTCCCTGGGAATCCATTTAAAGTAAAAATAAACAAATAAAATTATAATTAAAAATAAAAATAAAAATAAAAATTTATTCAATAATTATCAAATAAATTATATCCATTTTTTTAATGATTAATGTGATTTATTTAAAGAAAATGTTCCATTTTTTTTTATTTTTGAGATAATAAATTAAATATTATCTGCTAGTATGAATTTATACACAGATTTACCAATTAAACGTTTTTATTTATTCGCGAGTTCATAATTCAAATATTCGTCGGTAATAAAATATTTTTATTTCTATGAAATTCTAGAGAGAGAAGGAGTTTAGAGAGAGAGAGAGAGATACCATAAAGGTTTGGTAGAAGCCATAGGAAGGAGATGAAGACGACGCCGTTTCAATTCTCATGTCATCGCTCTACATGAACACAAAAGAAACCCTAAATCATAAGAATAAATATTATTTTTAATTTCACTTCTTAGAGAGAGAGGGAGAGATTTACGGCGGAGAGATTTGGATACGGGTGGCCGTAAGCCGCACAACCCATTTCGCCATGCAATCTGATCTTCTCCAACTGAGCAACTCCCAACCCTCTCTGCGGCTGCTTCGGCTTCTCTCCGCCGCCGCCTCCCTTCCTCCCTCTCCTCACCACCGTCGCCACCGCCGCCGCGGACGACGGCGACCCACTTCTCCTCTTATCAATATTATTATTCCCCATATTCATCTCCCCAAAATAGCCACTCCCCATAAGAGAGAGAAACAAAAAGGTAGAGAGAGAAAGTGGAAGCGTTGTTCGCCGGGCGGCAATCTGAGAAACCAGAGATCTCCAAAGCCCTCTTTTTAAGCTCTTTTTCACAGTCCCAACAATTATTGCACCGCTGGATCAGATTGTCTCTACGATTTCTATGTTATTTATACTTAGATTTTATGCTCTTTTATTTTTTTATTTATTATATAATATTACCAATCATAAATGTTTTTTTTTTTTAATTTTATTTTAGTCGTTAAAAATTTAAATATTTAATCTACCATAATATAATTATCCATTTTTCACCATTATAATATAAAATAAAATTATTTAAATTTATATCTTATACAATGACAACTTTCAAACACTTACACCCGATCATAAAATTGCCTGTTGAACTTTTGATGGCACGTTGCTCCAATCTATTAAGCAGTAGCCATGGTGTGGTGACACAGTTCTTAGCTCCGAACAACAAATTATCCTTTTTTTTCCGGTATTTTAAAATTATAACATTATTATTTGAAAATAGATAATTGTAAATTATAAAACTTCAATTAAAAAAATCCCTTTCACACCTCTTTTTTTTTTTTAAATATAATATTTGAGATGTAAAAAAAGAATTTCATTTTTAATTATAAAATAAATATTATTTTATATTTTCTGTTTCTTATTATTGAAAAGTCTGAATAGATTAATTGTGAAGAGAGATTATATTAAAATAATAATTCAAATAAAAATATTATAAGATTAAATCGTGATTCATATGACTTTTTTTAATTATATATTATGTAAACATTATGATTGGCGAAGAAGACCAAAGTTATTCAAAATTTAAAAATTTTTTTAAAAAAAATAAAAAATAGGAAAATTATTCAAATTTCACGCGCGCGTTTGCGTGTCCAACTCTTACTTTGACTTTATATATGGGAATTTACGTTTTAATTTGTATAGGTAGACGCCTATAATTAGGGTTTATTGGAGTTCACAAGAAATAAAATATATTTAAAATATAATATTAATTTCGTGGCTCTGGTCACGTTCCAAAGTAGATAAAATATTAATTATCATCTAAAATATCGATAATTTAATTAATTATTTTTTAATAATTGAACTAAACAATGTGAAAACGTCATCTAAATTATTGAAATTTTATTCTTACCTAAAATTTAAAGGACTCGTACAAAGATGTTCATAGGGTGAGATGGGGATCGAGAAGTCTTTTCCGTTCTCATCCTGCATTCTATTTCAAAGAATTTATTTTTATTTAGACCTAAAATTTATATAGAGATGTCCACCGAACGAGATGGGGACCAAGAAGCCTTTTCCATTCTCGTCCAGTATTCTATTTCAAAGATTTATTTATTTATTTATTTATTTTGGTGCTGAATTTTCTCCGAGAATAAATCTAATAATATTTCATAAACAAAAAATATATTATAATTTTTAATAAATGTTCAATATTGCATCCATAGAGCGAGGCAGCTTAGGGCGAGAATATAATCTTTGTTCTTGGGGTCGTTTAGTTAACGAAAATAAAATATCTCCTTACTCTCTCTCGTTCTTCGTCCCGCTCAGAGTGGCCCTTGCAAGGCACCAACCTCTTGAATTAAACGATAACCATTTTCTTTTAATGTTTCGAGTATTTTTGAATTATTATATTTAAATATGAATATAGTTCGACTAGTGTTAAGATCGCTTAACACCGATGAAGAAAATGCAAGGAGAATATTGGCTAAAGGTTTAATGACTTCAGTCATGTATAGTAAGGGAGAATATCAATATAAACCTTTAGCCAATATTCTCCTTGTATTTTCTCCATCCTGTTCTTTGTGTTCATCTAGATCGAGTGTGTGCGTTGTTCAGCGATCCTAACAACTGGTATCAGAGCTAGGTGAAATTTACCACGATCTGTGAAGATGGAAAGTTCAAATATTGGAATTGAGAAGTTCGATGGACAGATTGAAGATTATTTGTACTAGAAAGATCTTCACGAACCCCTGTTGGGGGTGAAGCCGGATACCATGACCACGGAACAGTGGAAGCTCAAGGATCGACAAGCTTTAGAGTTGATCCGGTTGATGCTATCCAAAAATGTGGCGTTCAACATCATCAAGGAGAAGACAATGTCAGATTTGTTGAAGGCGCTATCGAATATGTACGAAAAATCATAAGCTATGAATAAGGTGTATTTGATGCGAAGATTGTTCAATCTACAGATGTTTGAAGGTGGATCGGTTGTTGATCATATAAATGAATTCAATATGATCGTAAGTCAACTGAGTTCGGTGGAAATTCCTACTGTACATGCCAAAGTTCTCCTTGCATTTTCTCTATCTTGTGCGTTGTTAAGCAATCCTAAACAACTAGTTCAAATATATACCGTCGATTAAGAATACCAATATATATATATTATTAAGCTGTGCTCGGTTATATATATATATATACGCGTAAAAGATTTATTTATTTATTTTCAAAAATTGAATTAAGATTTACAACTAAATTCAAAAACTTATTTTAAGAGTTATTGAAAAATAAATAATTGAAAAATAATTATTAATTAAAATATGGGTAAGCATGTGTGGAAAGCAAAGCAACTAATTTAATATAAGATTTTTATTCCCTTAAAAGAACAATTATTTTCATCGTGTTTGTGGTTTGGTGAATCATGTGGCTACAATGAACTCTCCATTTTAATGCCAAACCGATATGGATATTTGTAGATAGCTAACTCGAGCATAGGTCAATAGATAAAAATAGCATTATTATTTTAAAGGTCGATAATTTGATCTTTCACTCACTAGATGTGTACACGAGTTAGATTGGAATCGTTGGTGGCCCAAGCAACCCAACCCAGGGTTGGGGTGTCGGGTTAATTTTTATTTTAAATTATTTTAAAAAAATCTATTGGTCTGTATTGCATTAATAACTAAAATCTCATAAAACTCAAATATCAAACATTCACAAGTTATAATGCATCAGTATCCACGGTTACAAACGTCAAATATTTTTAAATTTTTATAATATCTTAAAGTAGGATAGGGATGAGCTGTAACTCTATTTTTCGAGTTGGTTGGGTTGACCCGATAAAAAAAATGTCAACCTAAAAACCGACCCAAATTTTCATATGTGCTTTTGGTTCAGTTATGTATGACTTATTTACTCTAGCATCACATTAACGGGAGAGACCAAATATATGAAGTCAGCGTCGTAGCAAACTAAATCCTGATATTATTAGAGCCATAAGTTCGTCGTTTATCGTCGACCCGTTAATGATGGCTCAACTGACTTAAAGTTATAATTACGATGAATTTGTCGTTTTCTCACGAAAATAGAACTCATTTCTTTCCTCTCTTCTTGTAAGTTTGTGTGTGTCATGATCTTTCGACTCCCAAACCAACTAAATATTCAATGCACCTTTGTTTAGATAAGAGATTCTCCTAAAGAAGTTCTTCTTGTTTCCTATATGCACTTCGATTAATAATAATCGAACACGATAATTAATGTTTGAAAGTGATTTTGAAAATAGTTCTTCCTTGTCTCATTAGCATGTGACTAATCTTACTTTTTCGCCCATGAAAAGTATGTTTAACTAATTAAATATTAATAAACTTTTTATTTAATTATTAACAATAGTCTGTTTTTGAAAGAATCCCGAAGATCAATCTTGTTTATATTACATCAACCACTAAGAAGAAACTTATCTCGAGCTCGTTCAATTTTTGAGTAAGTGTGCATCGTATTATATATGTTATAGATTTTTATGTAACTATGATACCAAAATTATTCTACTAAATAAGATCATATCAAGTGTAACACAAATATAGGTGTTCGTATGACCGGATAACTGGACCAATCTAGATTATCTAAACCAAATCATAAAAATTCAAGGTTGAATGGTTCGAAACTGGAGAATGACATCACATAATTCAATTATGAAATAATTAATTTATTAGTTTTAAATCATAATTGAACCCATAATTTATTGACATAAAGTTTGAATGAATCCAATGAACATGCTTCTGCCACCCAACAAAGTAGACTTCAAGTCTTTTTAGCAATTTTAAATAAATGTGTTCATATGTAGTCTGTTCTTTTTTTATGATTGTGCTTTTTACACGTTTCAAATGTTGCTTTCTTCTTTGTTTTTTTCTTCTTATTTTAAAAAAAAAAAGTTAATAAAATCCTAATTTTCGTCCAAAATTCTAATAGATTCGTATTTTAATAGTAGTCTTTGAACGTTTAAGACATGACAAAATTACGACTCTCTCGAAGAAATTGGGATACTTACGAAACAAAGAACGAACGTTTAGCAAACATCAAAGAAATATATGAACATTCTACAGAAAGATGGTGGGAGCTGTTTGATGCTTCTCATCTTGTCTATTACGAAAATGGAAATTTGATGTGATCACGTTACTCACGTCGGAGAAATGGCATGAACGGTAGGTCTGTCCTAAACACCATTTTCTCGGGGGCTTCTTGGCACGAATCGCCAAAGGTCCACGGCAATGTCGACCTCTTTTCTCTTGTGAAATTTGTAAAGTTGGGGCACGTCGTATCGAAGCTAAGAGAAAGAAAGGAACAAATGGCTAGATTAGAACTAGGGGTTGATTTGACTTATTATAATTGAATCATATAATAACATGAATAGCCTGCTGCAAGAAGGAAGCATAAATATCATTGGAACCCTAACAAGCAGTTACCGACCTCGCATAAAACCTCAGCACTTTGGGCACCGTAATCCCGCAAAGCTGCACGTTTTATATGCTGTTGCAATGAAATTAAAAATTATTATAAACAAAAAGAAGAAGAAGAAGAAAAGACTTCAGAACTATAAGAGGTTAGCACTTCGTTCTATTGTTTGGAAGAACATTCAAATAAACCAGGCCTTTCTAGATTGACTAGCTAACTGCCTTGTGAGATCCCACATCGATTGGAGAGAGGAACGAGGATCAGCAAGGACGCTGGACCCCAAAGGGGTGGATTGTGAGATCTCACATCGGTTGGAGAGGGGAATGAAACATTTTTTATAAGGGTGTGGAAACCTTTCCCCAGTAGACGCGTTTTAAAAACCTTGAGGGGAAGCCCGAAAGGGAAAGCCCAAAGAGAACAATATCTCTTAGTGGTGGACTTGGGTTGTTACATAGCTCCTCATTATTTGACAGAGACGTTGCTAAAAGAAGGCTAACACGAGCAATCTAGATGCACGAGCAATCTAGATGCAGAGGGTGATTGGTTAAGGGAAAAGACGGTATCAAAACTAAGCTACAGATGTAGAAGTTTACACTTCCTATCCAATTCCTACAATATAGTAAAATGAAAAACGTAGAGAGGAATCCTCAAATTGGAAAAACGGAAATGTTATATAAAGTGAGCTGCACAAATACCCTTTTCAAGGTTAACGAAGCAGTTAATAGTTGCTCCAATGTATTCATCCCACAACATTAGTTGTAACAACCCAAGCCCACCGCTAGCAAATATTATCCTCTTTGGTCTTTCCCTTCTAAGCTTCCCCTCATGGTTTGTAAAACGTGTTTGCTAGGGAAATGTTTCCACACTCTTATAAAGAATGTTTCGTTCTCCTCCCCAACCAACGTGGGATCTCACATTAGTAACCATGCAATGAACCGAACTAACAAGATAACACCAACCCCAACCAAGTGGCAGTGTGTACAGTTCTAACTGGCATTGAGTTTGAACAGGTAAACTTACATCTCTTGTTGAGGTCTTGTGCAAAGAATAAACTGCTTTGGATGCAAGCTGAAAAGAAATTTCAAAGAATATGAGTCAATGAGAAATGATGTACATATGTACTCGAGCATCTTAGTCGGATACCCGAACTGTAATTACCTTCAAAGCTGCAGAAAGGAATTCCATATCAGCACCCTTTCGCCGTGTTCCGAATGGTGGATTCATTACAATGGTATCAAAAACCTGGCCTGACCGTATACCAAATGTGTTAAATGTAGTAACAAACAAGAAGCTCGAAGAAGAATACACGACACACCAATAGCCATTATAATGTTACCGCTCAATTCTATCAAACTAAGCCAGAAAAACTTTCACACACACACACACACACACACACACACACAGAGTTGTTCTCAATGAATTCAAAGAAAAACATCACTTCGTTGAATCATAACAGAGACAGAATACATTTTTCATCAAGACATACTTTTTAAAAAACTAGAACAAATTGTACTACACGTTATAGTTTACAAGCATGCACGACCCCGATGAGAGTGGGAAGATAGAAAGTTCGCAAGCACGGTATTCCAGTTCGTTACCTCTCAATACCAAGTTCTTTACATCACACTGAACCAAGTCCATTTCCAACTGCAATTTTCAACAGATCAACTAAAATAACAAGAGCAATGAAGACGATACTCCGGCATTCATACATAAAATGAAAATATAGAACCTCAAGATACTCTGCATTTGAAGATGCTATTTCAAGAGATTCAGGATCAATGTCAATTCCTGTAACATGCCTGTCCAAGAATTGTAAGACTGGAAGCATTGCATATGTTTCGAATCAAATATATGCCGAATAAAAACATTTTATCCCCTTCCCTTATAATCAGAAATGGATTGATAACTTTCAACTGAAACACTAAGAGACTAATAAACCAAGAGGAAATAGAACAGAGGAACAAGGGAAAGATGGCACTAACTCTGCACCCAGCAGCGCAGCTGCAGCCCCTAATGTACCACAGCCACAACCCAAATCAGCTACTATCTTGCCACTAACATCTCCAAAAGAATTCTCTGCCTGGTAAAGTTTCAAATAAATTATGATTGCATAAAACGAACAAGCAAAAAACGTAGAAACTTATAGTTTCATCACTACATCTGAACCTGCAAATGGATATAAATTTGAACTTCACTGTGTTATAATGAATCGTTAAAGATACTATACGACAGAAACATATAATCCTTTGTAGTAAACAATTTGATTTTGGATTGAATCACTCAGTTCCTTTAAGAATCAAAGAATTCGAGCATAAGCAAAGAGGAGAAAGATGAACGCAGAAGACGGAAGAGAAATACAGTGTACAACATGCGAGAAGCAATGTGAGGTCCAGTTGGGTACTGCTCGAGCTCCACCTGCAACAGGAACGAATTTTCTCGAGTCTGTTGATTCAAAAATTGCCGAAACCGGGAAGGAGATGAAGAAATGAACGAAAACCGCAGACGAAATCAAACCTTTGGATTGGAGAACTGTAGAATTTCACCGAGGAAGGACTCTAACTGCTTGAGCTTCATCCTTGTTTGGAGAGAATCTTGATGAATCCGTTCCTTGATAACCCTAATTTAGCCGATTAACCTTTCTGAAAAAAGGCGAGGATATCCTGTTCCAGTTGACAAGTCATCTTTGATTCTACTCGATCTTCGTTAGTAAAAGTTAGGTTTTTTTTTTATTTTTTATTTTTTATTTTTATAAATAAATAAATAAAAATATTTCTAAATTACTAAAAAAGTTAATTCATTATTTATTTTAAAAATACCTTTAAAGCATTAAAATTTCAAATATATCTTGAAATTAAAAAAAAAAATTCAAATATTTTTTTAAAAGTTAAAAAAATATTATTGAAATTTTAAAGGTATCATTAATTCCGTGAATATATGGATTGAAACCGTCTATAAATACCTCATACATAAAAAATTTAGATGAAAATTATTAATATTTTATTTTAAAAATACCATTAAACTTCAATATAACTTAAAAAAAAAATTTCAAAATATTTATGTTTGAATTTTCAAAACTTTTATTAAAAATTAAAAATACTTTTACTATTAGTATCACATTTTTTAGAATACTCGTGAACTTTTAAAAGTAACATTAAAAAGCTTGAAAATAATTTATGAGGTGTCTATAGACGGTTTTTGTTCATATATTAATAGTAATAATTTTTAATTTTTTTTTATAAATTAAAAAATATTAATGCTATTTTTAAATTTTATGAATATTTTTGTTTAAGAGGGTATTTTTCAACTTTTTAAAAAATTAAAAAATTAAAAACGTTTTTTTTTATCCAAAAACCCATAGTAAAATTATTTTTAAATTTAAAGTTATTATTAAAATTTTAAAAAATGTAAGAATAATTAAAAAAAAAAACATCAAAATTTAAGGATGTTTTCATTAATTTAGCATAATTTAAAAGAATCGACATGTCGGTCTACGGTCACATTTATTCAAATTCTCGAGGGAAGAGAATGATTTGACAGCTTTACCGCCCTCTTAATGCAAATCGCAAACTAATAATATTTGGAAATTCAAATTTTATATTATATACTATTTTATTCCTTTTTTTTTTTTTAAATATTAAATATTTTACAAAATCCAAAGCCCTTGGCTTCCGAGGTGATAAACATGGGCATTGAAGAGGTGGAATTGTGTGGTTGGAGGCCATTAATGGCCGCAGTGACAACAAGCAGAGGGTCCCATCTCAGCCATTTCAGGTACCATTCCAGAGAGAGAAACAGTCTCGTTTCGCGTTTCGCGCATTTCAAAACCTTTGCCTCTGAGATTTGAATGTTACGATTAAAACCCTCTTTTAACCATTTCCGCCATTCTTACACTTCCATTCCGATTCTCTTTACTTTCCCCAATCTGTTCTTCTTTGGAGGATTTTGAGGTCTTATTTTGGATGATGAGCGCTTCCAAGTTCATTAAATGCGTCACTGTTGGAGATGGAGCTGTTGGGAAGACCTGTATGCTTATTTGTTACACCAGCAATAAGTTCCCCACTGTGAGCCTTCTTGAGCCTTCTTTTTCAGATCATTTAATGCTTAATCTGTTGGATTATGTGTTTATTTTCTCTCATTTTGTGTTCAAATTTGAGCCGCAAGAATGTTAGTGCGTTCTATGTTAGATGAAAGTCCCACGTCGACTAATTTAAGAAATGTTTATAGGTTTATAATCAAGGAATACTCTCTCCGTTGGTTTGAGGCCGATCATTTAGTGCTTAATCTGTCCAATTATGAGTTTATTTTCTCTCACTTTGTGTTCAAATTTGAGCGGCAAGAATGTGAATGTTAATGCGTGCTATGTTGGATGAAAGTCCCACCTTGGCTAATTAGGTAGGGAATGATTATAGGTTTATAATCAAGGAATACTCACTCCATTAGTTTGAGGCCGATCATTGAGTGCTTAATCTGTCGGATTATGAGTTTATTTTCTGTCATTTTGTGTTCAAACGTGATCTGCAAGAATGTTAGTGCGTAACACTAAGCTTGAGTAGCTGAATATGAGCTGCCAGTTCATAGACTCTAAGTTTTTTACCCATTTTCTCTTCATTTCATTTGTTTGAACTTCTGCTGCAAGTCTAAATTTGGGTACTTCATAATGGAGTTCTCTTTCTCCATTGATGATTTTTTCTAGTACTCTTCTTAAATATGAGCTGCAAGTACATAAACACGAGACCATAGGACGGTCGGAGACGGTTGGAGGGGAGAATGAAGCATTTCTTATAAGGATGTGGAAACCTCTCTCAAACAGATGCACTTAAAAACTGTGAGGCAGATGACGATACATACCGAGGCAAAGTGGAAAATATCTACTAGTGGTGGCTTTAGATTGTTACAAATAGTATTAGAGCTAGACATCAAGCAGGGTGTTAGGGAGGATGTTGGGCCTCCAAGAGTGGTGGATTGTGAGATTCCATATGGGTTGGAGAGGAGAATGAAACATTCCTTATATGGATGTGGAAACCTCTCCCTAATAGACGAGTTTTAAAACTGTGAGGCTGACGACGATACGTAACTAGTTAAAGTGGACAATATCTACTAGAAGTGGCCTTAGAATGTTACAAATAGTATCAGATCCAGACACAGAGCGATTTATCAGTGAGGACGCTGGACCCCAAAGGGGTAGATTGTGAGATCCCACATCAGTTGGAGAGGAGAACGAAACTTTCCTCATATGGGTGTGGAAACCTCTCCTTAATAGGCGCATTTTGAAACCGTGAGGCTAAGGGTGATACGTAACGGGCCAAAACAGACAATATCTACTAGCGGTGGTCTGAGATTGTTATAAATGGTATCAGGGCCAGACACTGAGCGGTGTGTCAACGAGGACGTTGGCCCACAAGGGGGTGGATTATGAGATCCCACATCAGCAGGAGGGGAGAACGAAACATTCCCTATAAGGGTGTGGAAACCTCTCCCTAACAAATGCGTTTTAAAACCGTGAGGCTGATAGCGATACGTAACGGGCCAAAACGGACGCTATCTACTAGCGGTAGCCTTAGACTGTCACAAATGGTATCAGAGCCAGACACTAAGCAGTGTGTCGGCGAGGACGTTGGGTCCCAATGGGATGGCTCGTGAGATCTCACGTCAATTAGGGTGGGAACTAAACCTTCCTTGTAACTATAAGCAAATATAAGCTGCAAGTACATAATATTAAGTTTGAGCAGTTGAAACTGGAGCTTTGTCTCTCAACATTGGTGGTTTTGTTTTATATTTGGCAGGATTACATTCCCACAGTGTTTGACAATTTCAGTGCCAATGTGTCTGTGGATGGGAACATTGTGAATTTGGGGTTATGGGACACCGCAGGTACAATATGGTCTCCTTGAATAACAAGAAGAAGGCCTTTCTTTCTCATTCAGTGATTATCTTTACTGTTTGTTCTTTGTTTTGTAGGTCAGGAAGATTATAGCAGGCTAAGGCCTTTGAGTTACAGAGGTGCAGATGTGTTTGTCCTAGCTTTCTCATTAATTAGTAGAGCCAGCTATGAAAATATCCTCAAGAAGGTACTCATTTCATATAGGAAGCCAATCTGTTCTTCTAGATCACAAGAAGCATAGTCCTACTCCGATTAGTGCCTCGCACGGTCTGGTGACTGGCTCTAATACTATTTGTAACGGCCCAAGCCTACCGCTAGCGGATATTGTCTTCTTTGGGAGGTTACAAATGGTATCAGAGCTAGTCACCAGATGGTGCGAGTCACTGGTTGGAGTAGGACTAGACCCTCCCCATAGTAGACGCGTTTTAAAACCTTGAGGGGAAGCCTGAGAGAGAAAACCCAAACTTTCATCGAGCTATGAAGATAATTATGTTTTTAGTGATGGTGGGTCCATCAACCAATCTGTTCTTCAGGATGTGACACTAAGCGTAGCCCTACTTCGACTAGTGTCTTGCACCGTCCGGTGACTGACTCTAATACCATTTGTAACAGCCCAAGTCCACTGTTAGCAGATAATGTATTTCTTTGGGCTGTTACAAATGGTATCAGAGCCAGTCACCGAACTGTGAGAGGCACGGATTGGAGTAGGGTTAGACCCTCTCCATAGTAGACGCGTTCTAAAACCTTGATGAGAAGGTCGGAAGGGTAAACCCAAACTTTCATCAAGCTATGAAGATAATTACGCTATTAGTGATGGTGGGTCCATCAACCAATGTATTCTTCAGGATGACAAGAAGTGTAGTCCTACTCTGATTAGTGTCTCGCACCGTTCGGTGACTAGCTCTAATACCATTTAACAGCCCAAGTTCACCGCTAGCAGATATTGTTCTCTTTGGGCTGTTACAAATGGTATCAAAGTCAGTCACCGGAAGGTGCGAAACACTGATCGGAATAAGGCTAGACCCTTTCCATAGTAGACGCATTTTAAAACCTTGAGGGAAAACCCAAAAAGGATAATATCTTAGCGTTACTTGAGAAACAAAGTACTTTATTGGTTTGTTTGATTCTACCGTAGTTTTTAACTATATTGCTTTATTTTGATTTCACAGTGGATGCCTGAACTGCGAAGATTTGCACCGAACATCCCGATCATTCTAGTTGGAACAAAGCTCGGTAGGCAGACGAAAGTCGTTCATCGATCATTTTGATGATACGTGTCGTTTTATTAATGTCCATTTTGTTTAGATCTCCGTGAGGACCGACGATATGCTAACGAACAAACGGGGTATGATATCATTACATCTTCTCAGGTTGGGTTCCTCAATTCTTGGTTCTTTTTTTGTTTTCCAATGTGAAATGTAATGTTTGTAGAAAGTGAAGCTCAACTTCTGTGAACTTAACATCATGATGCAGGGTGAGGAGCTGAGAAAACAAATTGGTGCTTCAGCTTACATTGAATGCAGTTCTAAGACACAACAGGTAGACCACATAGAAAGATGTTCCAATTTTTGTCGAGACTTTAGTGCTTATCTCACTGCACCCTTATAAGGAACGCTTTATTTCTCTTTCCAATCGATGTGGCATCTCACCATCCATCCCCTGCAGGACCATCGTCCTTACTTTTGGGCTTCCCCTAAAGGTTTCATTCCTCTTTCTAATCGATGTGGGATCTCACAATCCACCCCCTACAAGACTAGTGTCCTCGCTTTTGGGCTTCCCCATGAGGTTTCATTTCTCTTTCCAACCGCATAATCCACCCCCTGTAGGACCAGCATCCTCGCTTCTGGACTTTTCCTTGAGGTTTCATTTCTCTTTCCAACTAATGTGAGATCTCACAATCCATCCCTACGGGACTAGGGCTTTCCCTCAAGGTTTCATTCCTCTTTCCAGTTGATGTGGAATCTCACAATCTACCCCTCCGTGGGACCAGCATCCTCACTTCTGGGCTTCCCCTCGAGGTTTTAAAACACGTATGTTAGGGAGAGCTTTCCATACCCTTATAAGGAATGTTACATGCCCCTCTCCAACCTATGTTTGATCTAACAATCCCCCCCTCCCCCCCTCCCCTCCCCCTCTTGAGGGCCAGCGTCCTTCTTGGCACACCGTCCAGTGTCTAGCTCTGATATCATTTGTAATAGTCCATTGTTCTTTTTTAGCTTTCCCTTCTAAGCTTCCTCTCAGAGTTTAAAACGTGTCTACTAGGAAGAGGTTTCCACATCTTTATAAGAAATGTTACGTGTCCCTCTCAAACCAATGTTTGATCTAACAATCCCCCCCTGCCCCTTCTTGAGGGCCGGCGTCCTTCCTGGCACACCGTTCAGTGTCTAGCTCTGATACCATTTGTAACCGTCCAAGCCTGCTGCTAGCAAATATTGTCCTTTTTTAGCTCTCTTCTGAGCTTCCTCTTAGAGTTTTAATACGTGTCTACTAGGAAGAGGTTTCCACACCCTTATGAGGAATGCATCGTTCTCCTTTTCAACCGACGTGAAAGGGACCATGCCCTTTAATGAACAATATATCTAACTGGAGCTTTGTGATTGATTCTTTAGAATGTCAAAGCTGTATTTGATACAGCCATTAAAGTTGTTCTGCAACCTCCAAGGAGAAGGGAACTCCCAAAGAAGAAAACGCGCCGAGGATCAGGCTGCTCGTTCACGTAAGTAGCCCGACCCCGACCCCCAACCCCCCTCCCCATCTCTTTCATACTCACTGTTACAAAATTAAGTAAACTTGTTCTTGGTACATACGAAACCATAGCAGGAGCATCATTTGTGGAGGCTGTGCTGCCTAGAACACGTCGCGCGGTTCGGTTCGATACAGGTCTAGCTCACCCCAACAGCTGATCACACCTCTCTATGTATTTGTTAACTTGAAAATTGGAGGGAATTGTTCATTCTCTCAAGAACTTATGGTATATATTGTAGCCTTCTTGCTGTTATGGTTCCAACTGATTTGAATGCAATGCAAAATTTTGAAAGTTTAAATGATTTAAGAGTAATATGATAATTTTTTAAAAAAATATGAGTATTTTTTAAATAGATTAGGTTGTTCACGAGTATTTTTTTATAATTAATTAGTTAAAATAATATTTCGATTCTTAGACTTAGGTTTTATCTCATACCTTTAAGTTGTCCAGCTTTAGTTTTATGTACTTTCCATAGATACTCGTGGAATGAGTTAGATTGGGTTAGGATATTTTTTTAGACTGAACCTAATTATTCAACCTAAACAGAGACCGAACCCAATTATTCAACTCAAACAGAAAATTGGTGGATAGTTGATTCAAATTTGTTTTTAATAAAAGTTACCTCTCAATTTAAATATATATTTTGATATTGATTATATTAAAATCTATCCAATTTGTATAATAATTTGGTTATGTTTATATAATAAATTAATGACGGCGGCATTTTGCCTTCGGTTGTTCACCGTCCGGCGACTTGTTCCTTTTCACCTTCCGGCGAAAATTAACTGTAACTGTAAGGATTTTCCATAACCCCTATATTCAAAAACCCTAGAACGCACACTCCAAAATCGTTCGCAAATGGAATCTCCACCGGCCAAGAGCTGGAGCATCCACACTCGGCCGGATATCATCCAGAAGTACCAGATCCTCGAGCGAGTCGGATCCGGTGCTTATTCCGATGTTCACCGTGCGCGACGGCTCTCCGACGGCGTCATCGTCGCTTTGAAGGAGATCCACGATTATCAATCGGCGTTCCGCGAAATCGAGGCGCTCCAAATCCTTCAAGGTTCGCCTAATATCGTCGTTCTGCACGAGTACTTTTGGCGCGAAGATGAAGATGCCGTGCTTGTTCTCGAGTTTATGAGAACGGATTTGGCCACCGTTATAGCGGAGGCGAAGAAGCGAGGATCGGACGGGGTAGAATCCGGGCGTGGACTAGCGGTCGGGGAGGTGAAACGGTGGATGATCCAGATTTTGAGTGGCCTTGATGCTTGTCATAGGAATATGATCGTGCATAGGGATTTGAAACCTAGCAACTTGTTGATATCCGATGATGGCGTGCTCAAGCTTGCCGATTTTGGACAGGTTATTCTCTTTCAATCTTCTTTTTAGTATAAGATCCGCAAGGAAAGAGCTTACCGAATATAATTACAGTCGAATGTGGAGATTCTTTACACACTCTGTTCCTCAAATTTAGCTCGTTTTTGTGAGGAACCACTGTGAAAGATCCATTCAACTCATTAGTTGCAGGTTGGACGTTTCTAACTTATTGCTTGTAGATTGATCCCCGCAGAATTTTGAGAGAAATAACCTGAAATTTTGATTAAATGTTGTGTTCATCTGTTCATATCGAAGGTTTTTGATTCTTTTTTGTACCAAGTTCTAGCAGAAGATCCATGAAGCTGAACTTGTACTTGATATGCTGTAGGTGTGATTTCTGGACATTGATGCTTCTGTTCTTACCTGTAGGAATTCTTTGTTTTTGTTTTTGTTTTGTTATCTACTTTCTATGTTTCGAATTTCAAGCACAAAAAACCAAATGGTTATCAAAATGAAGATCATTGTAAATAATTTCAAAAACTAAATGGTTATCAATGTTTTGAATCTGAAGGAGGAAGAGTATGATATTGATTTCTTGTTCATAAAAGAATGAGTTTGATGTTGGTTTTCAGGCAAGAATACTCATGGCGCCTGAATATGTTGAACCAAATGGGATCTCTCAACCATGTGAGATGAACTCTTCAGATCAAGTACCTGCTTCTCAGCCCTCTGCAATTTTTCCTGGAACGGAAAGCTCGGTTCGAGAAGGTAACAGAATTGAAGAGCAAGAACCGATCGGCAAAGAGGAATATTTTAGCGATTTAGGCGAGCTGAAAGCAAGAAATTCAGCAAATGAATTTGACAAGGAAACATATACTTATGATGGAGATACATCTTGCTTAGCAACATGTACCACGAGTGACCTTGAAGATGATCCATTTAAAGGTTCATCATATTCTTATGAAATTGAAGGAGGAGTTCCGGCAGATGATGGTCAAGGTTCGCTCACTTCATGCGTCGGTACTCGCTGGTTCAGGGCTCCCGAATTACTCTATGGCTCAACGAGCTACGGTTTGGAGATCGACTTATGGTCGTTGGGCTGCATTTTTGCTGAACTTTTTACATTGGAACCTCTTTTTCCAGGAACTGCTGACATTGATCAAATGAGCAAAATTTTCACTACTCTTGGCAACTTGACTGAAGATTCATGGCCAGGTTGTTCTGAACTTCCTGATTTCCATATTATATCATTCAACACAATAGAAAAGCCAATCGGTTTAGAAGCATGTCTTCCCAACTGCTCTCCTGATGAAATTTCTATCGTTAAAAGACTGCTTTGTTACGACCCGGCTAACCGAGCGACTGCCATGGAATTGCTCCAAGATAAGTATTTCACTGAGGATCCATTCCCAGTTCCGTTGGCTGAGCTTCGTGTTCCTTTGACCAGAAGTGGACAGGATGAGGATTCTCCTGCTGGATGGTACGATTACGATGAGTCCGATTCCGATATGGATGAACTCGGCCCCGTGAATGTTACCACCAGTGCCACTGGTTACTCGATACAATTTGATTGAACAATGGGATTCAGGTGTTCCTAAATTCTTGAAACTATACTTTGTTTCAGTTATTACTTGTAAGGAAAGACTTCCTTGGTACATCCTGAAGCTCCCCAAAAGCATGGAGAATTTGGATAATGTCGGGACGATCGTTCCGATACCCTTCTCGAGGAATGTTGTGTTGGAGAGTTCAGAGGTCGGAATCGTCATTCCGACGTCATTCTTGAAGAATGTCGGATCTGTTAATGTAATTTATGTATAATTGCACAACCAAAGATGTGAGTTTACCTCCCCTTCCTTTCATTTCAAGGACATCAAGCCTTGTTTTTGTGTGTCCCAAACTGGCCATGACTGTGGTTCCTTGTCTTGCTTTGTGTTTAATGCTCTTTCTTGAAAATGGATAGTTATCATCTTCAACTCGACCCGACCACGTACTCGAAAACAGAATCCTGCCTCTACAATTCCACTCAGCCACGTCATCTACAACTCTACCTAACCACGAACTCAATAACCAAAATTCTGCATTTACAACTCAATTCGGTCACGTACTCGAAAACAGAATCCTGCCCCTACAATTCGACTCAGCCACGTTCTTGAAACAAAACCCTGTATTTACAACTCTGACTCAACCACGTACTCGAAACACAGAATCCTACCTCTACAGCTCAACTCGAGCTCGGCCAGGTTCTTGAAAACAAAATTGTGCATCAACAAGTTATATATATGTCCCTTGAATTCTAATGAGGAAAAGGTTTCAATTTTGAAGGAATGAATTAATAAAATTATTAGGCTGTCCAACTACTTGTGACAGTCTATTTAGCGCCAAATTTGTTTTATTTCCTTTCTTTATTGAATGGAATCTTGGACTAATTCCCTCCTTTTGTCCTCACACTTTTCCACTTTATTCAGCCAATCAGTCACGCCCACGTGTCCATTAGATAATATCTTGTGGGGATATTTTACGTGGCGGAATGTTAATGGCTGTTTGATTTCCATGTGAAAAATACTGGATCCTTGCCCTCGACAATTTTGTCGAAAATCTACAGCCCTCAGAATCTGACGGTCCAAAATCTACGCAAGGCTCGCTTCTATGAATTTTTACCGTTGGATTATATCGAATTGTTTTCACCGTTAGATTTGACCATTGGCCTTAATCGCACCGTCCAATATTTACAAAATTGAAATTTCAAAATCTCGGAAGAGAGAGGGAGGAAAGAAGAAGAACAAAAGGCCTTTTTTGCTCCTATCCTTCCTCTTTCCTTCGGAGCTCTCTTCAATTCACAGTTCAAAAAACCCTAAATAATTTGATTCATCTGCTCTGGTTTTTGCTTTCTCTGTGGTTGCTGTACGCGAGGGTGACGGTCCTTCTAATTTTGGTTTTTTGTTGCTGAGTTTCGGCGTAATATTTGAGCTTCAAAAGCATAATTTTATCTGGTGTTGGAATTTTTTCTGGTGGTGTTTTGATTGATATTTGGATCTGAAAGTTGGACGATTTGAAGTTGGCTTGGGGAATTCCATTTTTGAATTGAAGAGTTGATTGATTGTTCGAGTTTGATTTTCCTTTCTTGCGGATAATCTGGAATAGTGGCGAGATTATTGAAATTTAGGATTTAAATTTGATGGGGGAAGAAGATTCCGTAGGTGCACCTCAGAAGAAGGCTCAATCGGAGGGTGCTGCGTTGAGTAATTCTTCGTCATCGGATATTCCATCTAAGAAGCTCGCTAGGCAGCTCGATTTCACCGGCTATGGAGGCGCCTCGCATCCTCAATCTCATTCAGACCCGCATTCACAGCCACAGGCTCCATTAGTAGCTCAAAATCTTCCGCAAGCTCCGCCAAAGCCACCGCCGCAGATGGTGGCGGCGTCGATCGCATCTTTGGCGCCTCATTCGTCAGTAAGAGCTGTGTAAGTCTCTGCAATCTCGTTTGCTGAATTTAGTGTTCAATCTTACAATAGAATAAGAATCCATACGCAATCGGAGCTGTTAACAATCCAATTTTGGTCTGAAGAAAACTCATCCAAACGCCTTGAATCTTTTTAGCATGACGAGATATCGCTTAATTCGACTCATTTCTACTCGATGCTTTAGCTTGCGGATTCACTTTGAGATGTACAGTTTTATGATTCCGATTTGAAATTTGAAATTCACTTTAAGATGCATAGAGATTTGTGGCTCTTTATGTTGCTGTTCATAGTCTTAAATTTTCGCGCACGTTATTAGAAATTACTCAGTTAATATTAAGGGATGGTACTTTTTTCTTAAATAGGAAACCAGAATCACCAATGTCAAGAGCAAGACCTGCCATTGAAGCTAAAGACAGTACTCCTAAGAAGCAAAAACAGTGTAACTGTAAACATTCGCGGTGTCTAAAATTGTAAGTTCATCATTCTTTGAGCTTCTGACAAACACTTTTTTACATTTTTCTTTCTCTATTCAGTAATTTCTATGATGATACTGATATAGTAGATGCTTGTGGATGGAAACAAAAGATTTTTGGTGCTTGCAAACAGTTTCCTCATTTAGATATTTTTCCAAAAAAGAACAAAAAATTGGCGTTTTGAAGTTCGTTCCGCTGTATTATCTATTTCATTGTTTGCTTATATGTTTCATATATGCAACTTTTGGAGGTTTAGAGGCAAACTATGGCTTTTGGTGAAGGCCATTGCAGATATTGTGATTTATGATTTATCTTTTGCAGCTTCTTATCTCCTTGTTTTATCAATTCCTCAACGTCCGAATTTATGACTGGAATGAATTATAAAATGATTGTGTTTATAAATCATTTGGAAGTTATTGCTGTCAAATATCTTTATTTATTAGCAAAGAGTAATTTGCTCACCAATTTGAGCAGGTACTGTGAATGCTTTGCTTCTGGAATATACTGTGATGGTTGCAACTGCATAAATTGTTATAACAATGTTGAAAATGATACTGCTAGAAGAGAAGCAGTTGAAGCTACATTAGAGCGTAACCCAAATGCGTTTCGACCAAAAATTGCAAGCAGCCCTCATGGGATGCGGGACAACAGGGTATGAAAGTCGTTTGAATAACAATTGTTCTACCTTTTATACATATCATAGCTTGTGTCATAGCTCTGCCTTTTGTTTGTATCATAGCTTGTATTACAAGTTGCAGATTTTGCAGTTTATTATTAATTTTCTGAAATTTTTTGTGCAATCCCTTGGGGTTTCAACTAAACCAAAAAAAGGGTGAAAGGCCGGAATATCATTTGCTTGCACACTCCCTCCCGTTTTTTTCCATTTAAAATCTTCGGTGCCTCTTGTTTTATACGTAGATTAGATGCAGTGGTATTGCAATGAGTATTCAAGCATGGTATAAATGAGTGGCATGACATCAAATATGCATACATATAATCTGTGGAACTTGTTGATGATGTGCACAATGGACTGTTTTGAAATCATGCAGGAGGAGGCGGGGGAGTTGCTGATGTTGGGTAAGCACAATAAGGGATGCCACTGCAAGAAGTCGGGTTGTCTAAAGAAATATTGCGAGTGTTTCCAGGCGAACATTCTCTGCTCCGAAAATTGTAAATGTATGGACTGCAAGAATTTTGAGGGAAGTGAAGAGAGACAAGCTCTTTTCCATGGAGATCATGGTAACAACATAGCATTCATTCAACAAGCAGCCAATGCTGCCATAACTGGAGCTATTGGCTCCTCTGGCTATGCTTCACCTCCTGTATCCAAGAAAAGAAAAGGCCAAGAACTCTACTTTGGACTGACAGCCAAGGAACTACCCGCTCATAGGCCAGTGCCATTTCAACAGGTGAACCCACTCATTTTATGTAGAAATTTGGTAGAAACTAATTCAAAAGAAACATAACTTTATATTGCTTTTCACAAGAAGCTGTGTTAATAGGACTGCTCTTGTACTGATCATCCTGGTGTTGACGGTACTTAGCAGGCAAATCATATCAGAGTCGCTGCTCCTCCGCTACCGTCCTTCCCCATTGCTGGCGTTGGAACCCCATCATTGTTGGGTCCTTCAAAGTTTACATATAGGTATAATCTCTTCGATTCAAGATAATGTTGTTGGCCGTATTCTTGGACTTAGGACTAATATCCGTGTAATTGTTGAAGGTCTTTAATGGCAGACATCATTCAATCACAAGATTTGAAGGATCTTTGCTCGGTTTTGGTTGTGCTGTCGAGTGAAGCTGCCAAGACATATCAAGGTATTATTATGGTTTTATCCTCTCACTCCTCTCTACCTCTATTTTTTTTTGTTTTTTTTTTTACTCAATTCCTAGTACTTTGGTTCGGTCTTCTAAGAAGTTGAGCAAAAGTTGTAAAATGGACCTTTTGAAAACGTCCTCTTTTTCACTATCCAGACCAAACAAATGCCACAGAAAAGCAATCTGATGCCCAGACAGAAACTTCTGCTGCATCATCCACTCAAGATAGGTTGCAGAAAAAAGATGCATCTGATGAGAAAGCTGCAGCCGATGATCGTTCAAGTGCGAACCAGACTGATAAAACAACCCCCGACGATTCCAATTCAGATGGTGGAGATGTGCCAAAGGGCGCGCCCATGTCTCCTGGAACGTTAGCTTTGATGTGCGATGAGCAAGATACAATGCTAATGGCTACTGCTTCCCCCAATAGATTAATGGGTCCTGGCTGCAGCACGTCTTCACAGCTGCCTCACGGACGAGACACGTCAGAGGTCTATGCGGAGCAGGAGAGGATCGTCCTTACAAAGCTTAGGGATTGTCTTAATAGACTCATCACTTTGGGAGAAATAAAAGGTAATTGCCTATGGGCTCCATAATGCATTTACTTCCAAGTATATGAATTACTCTTTATCGTATAGGTCTTTCGAGTAATCCGGGGTGTTTTGAAGGTTGAACCTGCCATTTTGATTGCATGCTTTGTGATAGATATATTAGTAGCTCCATAAATATCAGTTGTGCATTTCATTGTATTACAGAATGCAAATATTTCCTTGTGTTTTTTCTTCTCTGTTCCACAAAACTGATGGTGGTGCTGTTTCCTTGTGCATTACAGAGACACAATGTTCATCTTTAGCCAGAAGCGAAGTAGGTAATCAAGAACAACAATTTAACAACGGCGCGACAAATTCTAGAACTGAAACTCAGAGTAATACTGGTCAACTCAACAATAAAGTTACAAAATCTTCGATTCCACCGTCGGTGAAGACGTCGCAGACGGTAACTACAGCAGTCATGACCCTTAGTAACGACCAGCGACAGAAAGTTTTGCCTCTGTCTTGAAACTGGTAAACATCAAACCAAAGACTGACCGAAGTGTTCATAAAGAAAAAATGTAGCCTTATATTATTCATCGATGTGATATTAACTGGTCCGACCCTCATTCCGGGTTGTCCACACTGTGCTGACCCTACAGAGTTGGAGCTATATATTTAGACGAAACCGTTCCACGGATTTCTGCACTGTTGATGTAAGTTAAATTTTGATGTTTAAAGTTCCATTCTTGGTCATATAATGCTGTGAAATGCAAAGCCTCATGTTGCTCATATTGTCATTTAGATATGAATTGAGTTCTTTCCCATCTTAGCTTTGTAATTGTAGTTATTTTTCCTCCTTTTTTTGGGAGAGGTGAAAGGTAAGGGGTTCTTTTCATATTTCTACATGGAAATTCTTGCATGCCTTATTTCTTATTGGGTCAATTCTAGCTATAAGCTAATATCTGTTGCCTAGCTTCCTTTAGGGTTTTGATTTTTCTTACTTGACAACGACAAGATCTTGGTAAAAATTTCTTTAAATTACAAGCAAGTCCCTAAATTTTGAAGTTTTTGTCGATTAGTGTTTAATACTCTAACGCCAACATCTACTGCTAGCAGATATTGTCCTCTTTGGGCTTTCCCTTTCGGACTTCCTCTCAAGGCTTTAAAACGTGTCTGCTAGGGGAAGGTTTCCACACCCTTATAAATGGTGGTTTGTTCTCCTCCCCAACCAAGGTGGGACATCACAATCCACCCCCCTTTAGGGCCCAGCGTCTTCACTTACACTTTTTTCTTCCTCCAATCGATGTGGGACCGCCCCCAAATCCACCTGTTCTCCTCCCCAATCAAGGTGGGACATCACAATCCACCCCCCTTCAGGGCCCAGCGTCTTCACTGACACTTTTTCCTTCCTCCAATCGATGTGGGACCGCCCCCAAATCCACCCCCCCTTTGAGGTTCAGCGTCCTTACTGGCACACTGCCTCGTGTCTACCCCATTCGGGGAACAGTGAGAAGGCTGGCATATCGTCCAGTGTCTGGGTTTGATACTATTTGTAACGCCCTAGATCCACCGCTAGCAGATATTGTCCTCTTTGGGCTTTCACTTTCGGGCTTTCCCTTCAAGGCTTTAAAATGTGTAGTAGAAGGTTTTGTTTGTTCTCCTCCCATTTAATGAAAAAATAAAAAATAAAAGAATTAAAAATTAATTGACTTATTATTTACGTGGCTTTAGATTTTATGTTTAATATCGTAATTTTTTAAAAAGTTTTGATGAGCTTATTTTATTATTATTATTATTATTATTATTATTTTATCATTTGAATTTGGAATTACTTGCTTCATTGTTTTGGAAGGATATTTTATATAAATTGATTAATTACAATAGATAACGACTTGACAGCAAAGTTGCGATGAATCTTATTCTTTTTGCTTTGCTATTCTTTTTTAGCAAAAATTATTTTTTGTTTATTTATTGGTCATTAACTTTAGAAATTAGGTACTAAATAACTTTAAAATTAATCCTTTAAAAGCTGGAATTACCAAATGATGTAGCATACCCTTTTTTAAAATATTATTAAATAAAATCATTTTTTATTTGGTTAAAAAAAAGATATTGAATGTATACACGTAGAATATTTTTTATTATTGTTATATTGTGTTATTGTAATGAGAACGGAAAAGCCTCTTCTGTCCCCATCTCCGCCATCTATTTTATTTCTCATCTTCATAAAACATTTATTTTTACAAGGATCAGAGTAGTGATTCTCCCTTAAAACTTTGCAGGGATCGAGTTCATAAGTAAACATACATATTATCGATATAATCTCTAAAACTTTAAATTTTAATAAATTTTAATATTATAACATAGTCTTCAACAATTAAAAATAATTTTAATCTACTCCAATATTAAATAATTATCTGTTATCCAGTAATTATTAAACAACATACAAAATTTAAATGCTCTTCCAAAGTTCAAAGGACCATACTTAATCCAAGAGTACATTTCGAAATCCCCACACGCACATTATTGAACTAAAATACCTACCAAAAAAAGAACAAGAAAAAGAAGAAAAAGAACTCATAAAAATACAAGCAAACCATTTCTTGTTGCTTTTGCATTTGAGCGATTTCAAGGTCTACGAAAGGGAAGCTATTGCAGGACGATAGGGTAAAAGAAGCTTATTTGCTCAGAGTCGGGATCTCGACGCTGCATTTTCTGAAACGGCTTCGCTCTGCAAGTAAATGACCAAAATGTCATGTGCCCATTCATGGAGGGGAGGGAGAGAGAGAGAGAGAGAGAGAGAGAGAGAGAGAGAGAGAGAGAGAGATGGCATTCATACAGAATAATGTGAATAAGAGAGAAGAAAATAGAGATCTTACCAAAGGTATGCCTTTGGCTGCTCTTTCTTCTAGATACTTAGAGGGCTTGAAGAAATCGCCATATTGTTCTGACCATTTCTTGAGACTTGCATATACATGTTTAGGACCCACCAAATCCGCCCAAAACAGGAGACCACCGCTGCAAAAGATAGGGAGCCAATAACCATGAGCATAATCACTCACCAATATATGCATAATTAAAGCATCTAAGGTCAAAGGCTTCGTATTAAAAAAGGTTCAAATCTTCGTATTAAAAAAGTCGATGTTTCTCTTTTATTAATCTCGCAATCTTCTATTCTGGGTAATTTTTAATGTGTATATGGACTTTGTTTTCTTCAAGAGAAATGAAAATGGCAACCCAGTAGATTCTCAGATTATAGTAATCTAAAGAGGATAACAAGTGAAGTTTTAATACCGGTAGGAAGGAAAGCTCATTCCAAGAACAGTCGCAACATCAAGGTCGGACGGCCTAACGACGATTCCTTCTTCTACCACTCGACATCCCTCATTGACCACAGGAAAGAGTACCATTTCCAAAATTTGCTGATCAGAAACGGGTATAGGCTGCCGGAAGCAAACAAGAAGATTTAATACAGCAACTAGAAGATAGTGGTCATTTTATGCAGATTGTGCGTTCACGTTTATATAAATGGCGTCTGCTTGCACATTTTTAAGTACCTTTCCACTCGGCATAATGTTGGTAATGCGCCTAGACTCCTCCACAATTGGTAAAATTGAAGGATCAGGCTTTGGTTTGCTTCCTTTCTCATAAATATAGTAACCCCGACCATTGTTTTTACCTGCACGATAAAAATGCATATGCAGTTCACATTTCTGAACATGAATTCATTTTAGAGAAATATGCACACAAAAATAAGGTGATATTCTCAAGAATTTCAGTACCGTCGCGTCCATTTTTCCTCATCAGGTCAATCAAAGGTGAGAAGAAAACTCGACCCGCAAATGCGGCTGAAAATTCTTTCCATACTGCAGTTGCCACTCCATATCCGCTTAAATCCTGAAGCCTGTATGCATAAGAAGCAATTAAGATGGTGCAGATAGAGGATTTGAGATTAAGCAAGTCTTACATTACTCATGCATAGTTGTATATAAAATATGTACATCACTGACTGCCTTAATTCTGGTTTTGTGATTTTATAAAAAAAAAAAAAAAATATATATATATATATATATATATATATATATATATATATATATGGGTAACTTAGTGAATAATTTTTGACATACATATGAAGCATTGAACTGACCCCAACCTATTCCTTCTAAATATCTATCAAAATTGTATTATCTTGAGAGAGAGGTAAAGAAAACCACCATTGAACAGTGCTGGCCAGGGAGAAAATTGAATGTGAAATGAAGATACGATTCAAGAAATAAGAAAGAGACTAGTATCTTGTATGCCATGAGGTCAAATATAGAAAATAAATAATAATTCTCATATAAAGATGGGCAAGCAACATTGTTTATAACAAAGATAACAAGAGAAAAGATGCTAGTACTGAGGTATTGACTTACTGCAAAGGGCCCAAGGGAAGACCAAATTTGGTGATCACCCGGTCAATTCTGAACGGGTCGACACCTAAACTAATCAGAAAATGTGCAGCCTGAGCATATGGGAAAAATGCGCGGTTCACTGCAAATCCAGTGCGGTTGCCCACAACAACAGGAACCTTCTTTATGATTTTTCCAACATTCATAAGATCAAGAATCACTTGTGGGGAAGTCTTTTCTGTCCGTACAATTTCGAGGAGAGGCATAATGTGAGCAGGGCTGTCCATAGTAGAAAGGTGTGAACAAAAGTTGCTAATAATTAGTAATTGGATTGGGTGAAAGAAATTATATAAAAGAGACTGCATATTACGAAAATGAAAATAAAAACATCATGTAACCTCATGGCTTGGGAATCCTAATAGGTACACATAAGAAAAAAGATAACTCTTTGAGGTCAAGTAAGGCCTTCATTGAGGCAGTTAAGATCCATCCAATGTTACTCAAAATATTATCATGCTTATCCTTTGAAAATATGACGCGCATCTCAACATCTATTATACACTCGCAATAATTCTATGAACAGATGAAATTATAAAAGACAATCACAATACACGTTCCACCATAAGCTCAATATAATACAAGAAAATAAATATTAGATGCCCATGTAGATTGAGTACCAAAGAGAACTTCACAGTAAACATTGGATTCCAGTTCATATGTTTAACCTGATCCTGGATGATGCTTACTACTTCCGGTTATTTGTGCATGAAAGAAACTGCTATATCCTTTGAATTATTAGACTAGAACATTAATAATTTTGACTCCTGCAAACTACAAATCAGAAAAGGGAAAAAGGAGAAGTTCACTCTACAGTCCACATAACTTTCTTTTTCTTTTTTTTTTTTCTGAGCAAAAAATGGAAAACAACGTTCCTCACACACTGGTTGATGGAACTTAAGAGATTCAAAATGTTCCTTGAGATTCAATGCTGGTTGGCTTGGATTTGCACAGGGATTGACAGGAAGGAACGGTAAACTTGAATTTTAAAGAAAAAACAAACAAACAAACAAACAAACATAAAAAATAAAAATAAAAAACAAAAACAAAATTGGAATATGACCTGAAAAAATGCGCTCCAATTATTCGATCTGAGGATCTGGTTTTTTCTCCAATTAGATTGAGGTCGATAGTTGAGGTATTGGATGCCAATATACAGTGAGGAGGGCACACTTCCTCAATTTCACTAAATATCTTTTGTTTAAGGGGAACATTCTCAACAACCGCCTGCAAAAATGAGAATATGTCCTTGCCGTCAGTACAACATTAAAATTAAAAAGAATATATATGAATATTGAAGCCAGAAAGATTGTCATAAATAATAGTAATCTGATGTCACCACAACCAAACCAATGTCATTGTAATTTAGGAAACATTGCTGTTGAAAATAGAAAATAGAAACAAAATTAAGAATTCACCTCAATCACCATATCCACATCTTTGAAGTCTGAATAATCCAATGAACCTTTAAGAATCCGAAAGGCTTTATCTGCCTTATCTTCTGCCAGCTTGCCTTTCACTACTAAGCCTCGAAGATTTGCTGTCAAATAATTAACAGATATAATTCCAAGGACAATAACGTTCAATGATGCCCAATAATAATGCTTCTATTGAAATATAAAATAAAAATGAAAACAGTTAAAATACATTACAATTTTCGTTTTCAAGATTGAAGTAAAATCGTCATCAGCTTACAAGATGTACATTGTGAAACCTCAATCCCAATCTTGTTTGAATTTCTAAGGCATTCATATCCAAAAATCTTAGTTCCGTAATCTATAACTGTCAATTAGCACACTCCTTTTGTAAGGAACTTTCCTACTGGCTAGCATCAGACTGTCAAGAAATGGATCTTCTGCTAACGATTACAAGCCACAAATATATTACATCCATGCATACATATATATAGTCCTTCAGAAAAGTATCCCTAGCTTGAAAAGTTAAAATCAAAGGAATTTCTTTGAAAAGTTTGGTCACTGAAGCGGAAGCCAAATTCATAGTTCAAAAGACACTCAAGACCAAGTGTACTATGATTGTTGTCTTCGTTGTTGTTATATATAATAATTTCAAATCAGAAAATAACATTACTATGTTCAAAATCCCTAAAACATTACATAATGATTGGCAAACATGCATTTTACAGTTTTGATTAACATGAATTGATACAGTGCAGAAACTCAATACATCTTAATGTTCATCTTCCAACTAATTCACAGTAGATAATCGATAGCATTAACAAGATTGACTAATTGACTGGGGTATAGCATCCTAGACAGATGTTGGACCTAATTCAACTCAAACTTCTGTTATGACCTGGCAAACATTTAGAAAATTGGACTATAACAATTAAACGGGGAAGTACTCCAGAGATAGTATCTTCCACAAAAACGAAACAAATGTGCAATGGTGCTAGTTACCCCAAAAGATGACAAACAAAATCTTAAGGCTGAAATAATACTAGTTTAATGAAAAATCCTACCTTCAATATTTTTTATTCCCTTTTGAAGATATTCAGCATTGATTTCCTTAAGAACAACATGGATGTTGCTTAAAATAAGAGCTGTTGCTATCCCGGAACCCATTAAACCACCCCCGATAACAGCAACTTTCTTCACTTGTCTTGGTTTAAGCCCACGGTCAGTAACATTTGGTACCTGAGAAGTTCAGAGGCACAGTATCAGTTAAACAAAGTTAGGTACTGATTCTTCTGGAAACCATAAATAAAATTGAAGAAAGACATGCCATATTGGAACACATCATGGGAAAGAAATAGTGGATTCCTTTTTTTGGTTGCGTAAGGAGATAGAGGGTCTTAGTTTCTTGCATCAATAATGTACCTTTGATATTAAGCGCTGGGAAAAAAAGACATGAACGAGACCTTTGGCAGTGTCCGTTGCTACAAGTTCCTTGAATACTTTTTCCTCCTGCCACAATCATTGTTAAGTTAGTAACCTTGCCAGCACCGAGTAACAAGCCAGATATTTCAGCAAAAATAAAATTAAAACAAAAAACAACACCACCACCAAAAAATCAAAATTGGTGCAACGAAACCAAGTTGATCCTGGCACACAGGAAAATACACCTTAAGACAACGTATGCAGAATCTAATACAAAGGTACCTTTAGAACTCCACTATATCCTCCATGAATTATTCCCTCTTCAATAACATCAATGCACGCAAGGTGCTGTGGTGTGTTTGGTGCAATCTTTTTTGCCAGCTCTCTAGCAGATTTTAGTGCCACACGAGCTTCAGCCAGGGACCCAATTTTGTCTGTCCTATGAAGAGTACGGATCCATGGTTTGCGTCTATCAGCAATATCTAAAGCCCACTTTCTAGCTACTTTCATCAACTCATTTGGACTGACAACATCATCTATAAGACCTAGCTTCTTTCCTTCTTCGGATGTGATAGTTTTAGATAACTGCGTAAAATGCAAAAAGAGAGAGAGAGAGAGAGAGAGAGAGAGAGAGAGAGAGTAATCACACACTATGCTGTAACAATCAATCTGAAGAGAAGTTTAAGCCTACTTCCTAACAAAGTATAGGTACCAAATTATTTTTATAAGAATATAGAGGCCAAGAATATTTTCCCAAATAGAAAAATGAAAAATTTTGGGTATCTTTACTTTAATAGATACATCAAAATAGTTGAGGAACCAATCATATCATTAAACATTTTCTTATTTCCCTCCAGTTATAGAAAAGTTAGATGTGGTGACTGAAACACCAAAAACGGCAACTACCCGAGCTAATGATAGAGGCAAGAACACTTTTTTTGATACGTATGTTGATTGAGGTGCTGGGTGAGGGCTTAAAGACCCTAATTTACTTCCTTCAAATTAACGTCTAAGATAAAATGGCATCTAATGAATTATGTCTACTAAGAATTTTTATGTAGGGCTAGTCCTAACAAACAATAGCAACTATCCAGTATCCTAGTCTATCCCAACCCATTACAGATTCCAATACTGTGTCATGAAAACCAAAGTAGAAAAGAGAATGTTCAACATACCAGCATCATTTCAATAGCTTTTGATAGGCCTACAAGTCTGGGAAGTCGTTGAGTGCCTGATAAACCAACCAGTACTCAGAAACTCAGTGACTGTTTTTAAGAGAGGGAAAAAAAGGAATCGAATGCTACATTCCTCATAGTTGAGACTAAAGAATATGTTCAAAATAAAAATTTACCTCCAAATCCTGGAATTACTCCAAGAGTCAACTCTGGTAAACCAAGTTGAACTTTAGGAACAGCAATACGCGCATGGCTTGCCTGTATAAAGATGAATGATGTGATGCATCCAAAAATGAGGGGGAAAAAAAGGAATGAGACGATGCTCAACATGAAGTACGAACCAAAGCCATTTCTAACCCTCCCCCCAAAGCAAGTCCTTCGATGGCAGCAACAATTGGCTTCTTGGCATCTGCACTTATGGGAAAACAACACTGAATTATGGAGTTTCATTTTCATAAACAAACAAGTTCCATTGAACAATGAAAATCTTTCAGATAATAAGCGAGATAACACTAAAAAATGACATGAGAAGAACCTTCCATTGTGTTGACTGCAATATCAACAGAGACATCAGGCAGGAGGGACACGTCCCCTGCAATTTAAGACCATTTGAAAAGTTAAATTCTTGAACAAACTTCTCCAGCTTTAAATTCCTAACTTGAGTTAATATAAACGCACCAGTCTTGTGAATCTTTTCAAAAACGTTGATGTCAAACCCACCAGAGAACTTTCCTCCTTTGCCTTCAGTAAATTAAATTAAACGTTCAAAATAAGATAGGAGCAAAACAACAAGGATGTTACTCAAATTTCAGAAATCCTGAAATGCTAAACACAAGAATATAAGTTACTAGTTCATGTAGGAAAAATTCCTCAATATGCAGGGCCAAAGACGTGATTGCTAGTTGTGTTGTGCTATCTATAATTAAGCCAAAGAAGTAAACTGGTGATGTACAAAGATAGGCGACAAGTAATCATTTATGTTACCATGGAAACTATGCATAGCTATATATTTATATATCTGATTTGATAAGGGGAAAATTGAAATATGAAAACATAATAACTAAAAACCCATTTGATAATCATTTGCGTTCTAAAAATTAAGCTTATTCTAAGACCCGATTACAGAAAGGACCCAAAATGAAACACACTCGAAATAACTTGACGTAGAACAACTTAACATGCAATTCAGATTTTCATAATGAATTCGCTTTTCCTCATTACTTTCCTGCCGTTCTGGGGATTTTGTCAAAAGTGTATGCACGGACTCCGTCTAAATCAAAATTGGATTTAATTGAAATTACATCGAGCGAGTTTAATGTTTGGTGTTTGGTTAATTCAATCCATCAGCTCGCGCTAAATAATTCGAACATAATGTACGGATGCATCACGAGGAGACTACCTGATCTAAGCAAAACCAATCACAAAAAAAAATCTTGAAGTAATTTCCAACCAGCTCAAGTAACCAGCATGTGCTCAAAACATTGAGCTGGAGATTGATTCTTACCAGTCAAAACGACAGCCTTCACATCATTTCTCCTCATCGCCTCATCAAATTTCAACTTCAAGGCAGGAAACACTGCATGTCCAGAAACAAAAATCCAAAAAATAAATATAAACACAAACAAAACGCAAAAGAAAGAACTAACAAAGAGAAAGAGATTAAAAATAATAAATAAATAAATAAAATCTCAGACTCACTGGATCTTGCTAGAGCGTTTACAGGAGGATTAGACATGGTGATCACAGCAACGCCATCATTTCCGACCTCCATGGTGATTGAAGGTTCCGCCATGATCGAATAGCTTCCGTTAAGTTTCGTCTACAACTCTCTCTTGATTTCAGCAAAGAAACCAAAATCAAGACGAAATCGAAATGGATGAGCTCGTTTCTCGTTTGAAAACGAGTGTGTAGAAGATTTATACGGTCACTCAGCGATAAAGATGGCCGAGTTCGTGGATGGAAATAAATAATTCGTCGAAAATTTTATCGTTTTTTCCCGGAAAAGAATTGTTATTTCACGTGATCTATCATGTGCAAAGCACGAGCTGTTCATTTCCAGGTGGAGCGATATCATTGGTTAGAACTGGAAGCCTAGTCAGAGCCATTGATTCTATTGGTCAAGGATTGTCTACCTACCCCCATATGGTGGGAGCGGAAGCATGGGATTTTTCCTCATTCACATAATGCAATTGCCAAAACAAAAACATGGAAGTGACGTGGAAGTTACCTTGGCTTTATCCTGACCGACTGCCCGTACCCATAAGTCCTCGTTTCGGGTCGGGTTTCCCACCAAACCAACCCTATTTATTTTTATTATTTATTTTGTTATATTACACGCAAAATAATGGTAGGTAGGTTTATGTCCCCCAATTAAATTTTTCGTTTTTATTTTTAAATTTTTAAATTTTTTCTAAATTATAATTTATTGGAAGTTTTTGTTTTTAAATAATATAAATAAAGAAAATATATGCGATATTATTTATATTATTAATTGTGTGCAAATTAAAAATTAAAGTTTGGAAAAAATAGAGTGAAATAAATATTTGACAATAAAGAATTTATTAAAACTTTGAACACAGAGAAAGGGACAAAAGGACCGTTTTAGAGAGAGAAAAATAAAGTTTTTTTTTTTTAAATAAAATTAAGAGAGAAAAATAATAGAATTTAATTTTTTTTATTTATATACTTTTACAAATATTATTTACACTCCACGTTAGTTTATTTTAAATTTTGTACCCAATATTAGTTAATTATTTAAAATTATATTAAATAATTTGAATGCATTAAATAAGTCTATGACGTTGCATGAAAAATTGTTCAATACTCAATAAAACACGTGTGTTTTTGTATAACAATCGCACTTTTTCTACAACGGAATAGCGATTGTGCGGCACTTATTCTAATCCAACGAATAAGTCAATTGTGTAAAAATCGTATTTTGCGGATAATTTAAACGTATAAGTCGAGCCTCGTGTCACATTTTGAGAGAAAATGTGTTTATAAAACGTGGGCGAGGAAAATCATTGAAAACAAATTTGTAGAAAGAATTGTGAAAATCGATTGTGTTAAAAAACTGTAGGCAAGAGAGATTATAATTCTTGCTCGGTGAGGTTTGCTGACTACTTGATCCTCGATAGTACATTTGGAGGCAATTCATGTATGACATTACACAAAAAAATATATATAATAATAAAGTAACACGACATGAAAAGCAAGTGAAGGGATTTAGTCAGACATGAACATGCAACCACAGGCAGCACGCCCTGGACAAACATGACCATGATGTTGACAACGCTATGAAATTTATACCCGTTGTTAACTCGAGGTCAATATATCTGCTTAATTGAGAAGTCGAGTATTTATTTTATTTATCATTTTTCCAATTTCTAAATCCAAAAGCTATATAAAAAAATATATAAAAATAAATAAATATATATATATATATATATATATATATATATATATATATATATTTTAAATTTTTATTTATTATATATATATATATATATATATATATATATATATATATTTTTTTTTTTTTTTTTTTTTTTTTTTTTTTTTTTACCAAAGGTCGATTATAGTTATTGAATTAACAAAATTTTAAACTTTTATTTGAAAAGTTTAAGGATTTTTTTGAAAATATATTGATATGAACCAAAAGACATCAATCATACAATATGCTTCAAATATGTGAATAAAATATGGTTGAAATTATCAAAAGGTATTTCGATTCATGCCACGTTGAAGAAGAATGAAGTTTCATGTTATAAATTTTGGGTGAATTATAATTTAAAGTAATTTAGAGTTATTGTATTTCATTAATGTATTTTAAGACTTTTAATTTACTATAGGTTACAATTACATGATTTATGGCCATTAAGTATGAATGTTACAACTCTTGAAATGTCTTTACTAGTTTCATTTTGAAGAAGGCATGTATGTTGTATTTGTAGGAATACTTGGAAAATGTAGTAAAAGAAGCATTTGTGCTTTTCTTTAGTTAATGATTAAGTTTCTTTTCAATTATATATAGTTTAGGTTGCATGTAGAACACCGACATGATCAATCTTGCTTGTGGAGAGATTCGAATCTCAATCAAGTGTTATTGTCTTGAGATATTCGATCAACAAGGTAATCCGAATCTTACTGTGAGTCTTACAGTGATTCCTTATCTTATCATATATATATAAATAATAATAATAAATTTGAAAGTTTAAATGTATTTTTGAAATAAATATAAATATATATATATATATAATTTAGCCATAAAATAAAAACTTAAATTCAATTGTGATGTAAAGCAAATTTTCTTTATCGCACGGAAACGACGACGTTTGGACTTGAATATTTGCTAAAACCCTTGTAATTCTTTGATGTCCATTTTCGTTACAGTTCAAGCTTAGTGGAAAGAAGTCTACAATGGCGTCCTTAAGGGCAGTCTCTCGGCTATCATCTCGCCTGCAATCTCTCGCTCCAAAGCTCAACAAAAGGTCTCCATCTTCTGAGCTCTCTCCATTCAAATCGGCTTGTCAATCTCAGCCCTCTGCAGCTTCTACATCGCGTGTTTCTTGCACTTCGCGGTGAGACTTGTCTCTTTTCTCCATTTCCAGTCTCATTTGTCATTTCATCAAATAATCATTAGTTACAGAAATGGATTTGGTTCAATTCCTTACTATGGAATAGATTTTTGCAATAGGTTACCATTGGAGTTGAGTAGTCAGGGGTCACTGATGCCATTGCACAGCGCTATAGCTGCAGCTAGATTGATTTCGAGTCTGAGCATTGAATCTCAAGGATGGGGGTTGGTTCCTCAGGGTATGTTCTTGCACTTGATTCTTGTGAATGCTAATGATTCTCCTTAATTGTATTTGCTCGAGGAATGTTGCTAAGGAAGTGTTCCGAATATCCGTTTGTTTGTTCGCACTTCATAGATTTTTTTTCTCTAAAATAATGTCGGATATTTTTTAGTATCTGTTCATAGTTCGGATCAAGTTCAATGCACATGTCTTGCTGAATTCCAGTACGATTGAATTAATCGTGGATATTTAGCGACGTTGCTGATTGCCTGTACTACTAGAATTTCCGTCACCTTTGAATTGCGATTAGAGTCATATAGGTGAAAATGATAGATAGAAAACATCCCTTGGATTGGTGTATGAAGGAAACAAGCGGAATGATGCAATAAATTTTAGTATTTGAATGAAAGTTTAATATAATCGATCATTTATAAGAAGTAGCCTTAGTCGACTGCAGAATTTTAGCATTAATCTACTTTTTTTTACAACTTGACTGATGCAGTTTATGTTTATGTGTTGACTCTTCTTATTTATCACCAAGCTTCAAAATATACTCGAGTTGCGTTCAACTATTTGACTATAGAGAATTTTTCCGATCTTCAATTTATGTAACCTTAGAAAAAAAGAAAAAGAAAAATTGTGTTGCACATCTCAATAGTAGTGTTATCATATCATTTTTATTCTATCTATTATTACCGCTGTCTAAGATGTGAGTGTATACCCATACTAACTTATGCACATCTCAGTGATTTTCAATGGAGTATCACTTGATCCTACAATCCATAGAACTATATCTCTTCAAATTAATGGTTGTCATGACTCGTGACTTAGTAAGTGGGTGCACATATTTGGGTTATTTGGCTGGAAAGAATTGAAAAAAAATAAAATGTTGAACATTTGAGTACGCTTTCTTCACTTTGCAAACGACTTTTGAACCATTTTTTGGTTCCTAGAGTTTGTGTAATTAGTATTCAACTGGTGTTCAAGTAAATAGGGAGTTCCTTATATTTGTGTGCGCGGGGACATATAATTCTTGGTTAATTGGGAGGTACTCTTAATCCATGTAAAATTCTCCTGTGTACAAGCACCTCCTTTTCTTCCTCAGATGTTGTCACATCTCATGGTGACAACAAAAATACCCGAAGAAAGTAATCTATTTGATATGTTTTGTTATTTGTGAAAAAGTAAACATTACTAACTTCCAATTGCAAGAAGTTTGTGGCATCATTGTTTATTACCCCTCCTACACCTGAACCGTCATAATGTGTGCTTGTTTTGGGTGGCTAGGATGACAGTGACTCGTTGTTCATTCTCTGCGGGTTCACTGGGAAGTTTTGGGGATTGTTATTTGTTTTTATGGATTTGGGTATCTCTTCCAACAGCTGAGTTGTACTTCAGATGCTACTTCTTTCAAAATCCAGAAACCAGACTAAATCTATCTAGACTGATGCTATATTGCTAATCTTTTTAAGGCTTGGAAAGTGAAAAAAGTAGGAATTTTCACAATAATCAAGATAATCAAATTTTTGGCATCTTTCTTGGCTCTTGAACTTTGGTTAGATGTCTAGGACTCTTATCTCCTCCTTTATACAGAGTTTATTCTGAAAAAATATCTCTTTATTCCCCAAAAGAAACACGAATCGAAACTTTTGTTCTTGAGAACAAGAAGACTGTTTGAAAGTAGGGGGTAAAGAAAATCATTTCGGGGGTGTTTCAGGCATGAGTTTGACATCTTCAAACATTGGTTTAGTATGTCTAGGGGTTTAAGTTAAAGGTTTGGGAAGTCGTTGGGATGCAGCTTTAGAAAGCATAGACTAAGAAAAACTTTGTGGGGTTATTGTTCAAACTCGATCGTTTCTCCAATAAATTCAGTTTTGGAAACTTATCATCCTAAACATTGGTCAGGCTTGGGAAGCCAAACCGATGCCTCAAAGCCCCCTTCAACGTTGTAGGGTTATTATCTTTGTTCTTTGGTCTCATAATAAGTTGTTACAAGTGTCTTCTGGCATTAACTTTTGCTAATTTCATTTATGTGATAAAGTTATGGATGCAAGTTTATAGATCATCATTTTAAGTACTTTCCTGCACGACGATTCATCTGTTAGAAGAACCGTCTTTGACATTGTTTTGTCTTTCCTGCAGGTATTTCAATGCCTTTATGACGGCTTTACTTTGCAGTAAGTTGTTCTCTGTACTTTTCTGTTTGTTGACTATTAGGGTTTCTTTTTACTCTTAGCTCCCTACAAGAATATAAACCTTAATCATCGCCTCTAAATTTCTTTTGTCCTAAATGTGGCTGAGGTTTAAAGTTACATTTCATCTTAGTAATGATGAAATTCATTAAAGTGATTCAGCAGACACTTATTTGCTGGCATTTTACTCAAATGAAACAAGTTAATGTTGCAAGTGATTGATATACAAACTTTCATGATCGTAGGAGTTATTACCCTTGGAAAGGGCATGTTGGCATGCTGAATTTTATGATTAGATGTGTATGCATGACTTGAATGACATCTTGTTGCAATGCAATGATCTTGAATTCATTCTCCTAGACAAGTTCCTAGCCAAGTTCTATTGAAGTTTTAGGAATCCAGCTACATAGACATGTATCGGTTTTTAGGTCTAGCATGTATCGGTTTTTAGGTTTAGGTCTTTGAGAATTAAGCTTGTAAACACCACTTCCATTGTTTCATTGTTTTGTTTTGTCACCGACTTTCTAGCCATATTTTCAAAATTTCATTAAAGTGATTCAGCAGACACTTATTTGCTGGCATTTTACTCAAATGAAACAAGTTAATGTTGCAAGTGATTGATATACAAACTTTCATGATCGTAGGAGTTATTACCCTTGGAAAGGGCATGTTGGCATGCTGAATTTTATGATTAGATGTGTATGCATGACTTGAATGACATCTTGTTGCAATGCAATGATCTTGAATTCATTCTCCTAGACAAGTTCCTAGCCAAGTTCTATTGAAGTTTTAGGAATCCAGCTACATAGACATGTATCGGTTTTTAGGTCTAGCATGTATCGGTTTTTAGGTTTAGGTCTTTGAGAATTAAGCTTGTAAACACCACTTCCATTGTTTCATTGTTTTGTTTTGTCACCGACTTTCTAGCCATATTTTCAAAATTTCATTAAAGTGATTCAGCAGACACTTATTTGCTGGCATTTTACTCAAATGAAACAAGTTAATGTTGCAAGTGATTGATATACAAACTTTCATGATCGTAGGAGTTATTACCCTTGGAAAGGGCATGTTGGCATGCTGAATTTTATGATTAGATGTGTATGCATGACTTGAATGACATCTTGTTGCAATGCAATGATCTTGAATTCATTCTCCTAGACAAGTTCCTAGCCAAGTTCTATTGAAGTTTTAGGAATCCAGCTACATAGACATGTATCGGTTTTTAGGTCTAGCATGTATCGGTTTTTAGGTTTAGGTCTTTGAGAATTAAGCTTGTAAACACCACTTCCATTGTTTCATTGTTTTGTTTTGTCACCGACTTTCTAGCCATATTTTCAAAATTTCATTAAAGTGATTCAGCAGACACTTATTTGCTGGCATTTTACTCAAATGAAACAAGTTAATGTTGCAAGTGATTGATATACAAACTTTCATGATCGTAGGAGTTATTACCCTTGGAAAGGGCATGTTGGCATGCTGAATTTTATGATTAGATGTGTATGCATGACTTGAATGACATCTTGTTGCAATGCAATGATCTTGAATTCATTCTCCTAGACAAGTTCCTAGCCAAGTTCTATTGAAGTTTTAGGAATCCAGCTACATAGACATGTATCGGTTTTTAGGTCTAGCATGTATCGGTTTTTAGGTTTAGGTCTTTGAGAATTAAGCTTGTAAACACCACTTCCATTGTTTCATTGTTTTGTTTTGTCACCGACTTTCTAGCCATATTTTCAAAATTTCATTAAAGTGATTCAGCAGACACTTATTTGCTGGCATTTTACTCAAATGAAACAAGTTAATGTTGCAAGTGATTGATATACAAACTTTCATGATCGTAGGAGTTATTACCCTTGGAAAGGGCATGTTGGCATGCTGAATTTTATGATTAGATGTGTATGCATGACTTGAATGACATCTTGTTGCAATGCAATGATCTTGAATTCATTCTCCTAGACAAGTTCCTAGCCAAGTTCTATTGAAGTTTTAGGAATCCAGCTACATAGACATGTATCGGTTTTTAGGTCTAGCATGTATCGGTTTTTAGGTTTAGGTCTTTGAGAATTAAGCTTGTAAACACCACTTCCATTGTTTCATTGTTTTGTTTTGTCACCGACTTTCTAGCCATATTTTCAAAATTTCATTAAAGTGATTCAGCAGACACTTATTTGCTGGCATTTTACTCAAATGAAACAAGTTAATGTTGCAAGTGATTGATATACAAACTTTCATGATCGTAGGAGTTATTACCCTTGGAAAGGGCATGTTGGCATGCTGAATTTTATGATTAGATGTGTATGCATGACTTGAATGACATCTTGTTGCAATGCAATGATCTTGAATTCATTCTCCTAGACAAGTTCCTAGCCAAGTTCTATTGAAGTTTTAGGAATCCAGCTACATAGACATGTATCGGTTTTTAGGTCTAGCATGTATCGGTTTTTAGGTTTAGGTCTTTGAGAATTAAGCTTGTAAACACCACTTCCATTGTTTCATTGTTTTGTTTTGTCACCGACTTTCTAGCCATATTTTCAAAATTTCATTAAAGTGATTCAGCAGACACTTATTTGCTGGCATTTTACTCAAATGAAACAAGTTAATGTTGCAAGTGATTGATATACAAACTTTCATGATCGTAGGAGTTATTACCCTTGGAAAGGGCATGTTGGCATGCTGAATTTTATGATTAGATGTGTATGCATGACTTGAATGACATCTTGTTGCAATGCAATGATCTTGAATTCATTCTCCTAGACAAGTTCCTAGCCAAGTTCTATTGAAGTTTTAGGAATCCAGCTACATAGACATGTATCGGTTTTTAGGTCTAGCATGTATCGGTTTTTAGGTTTAGGTCTTTGAGAATTAAGCTTGTAAACACCACTTCCATTGTTTCATTGTTTTGTTTTGTCACCGACTTTCTAGCCATATTTTCAAAATTTCATTAAAGTGATTCAGCAGACACTTATTTGCTGGCATTTTACTCAAATGAAACAAGTTAATGTTGCAAGTGATTGATATACAAACTTTCATGATCGTAGGAGTTATTACCCTTGGAAAGGGCATGTTGGCATGCTGAATTTTATGATTAGATGTGTATGCATGACTTGAATGACATCTTGTTGCAATGCAATGATCTTGAATTCATTCTCCTAGACAAGTTCCTAGCCAAGTTCTATTGAAGTTTTAGGAATCCAGCTACATAGACATGTATCGGTTTTTAGGTCTAGCATGTATCGGTTTTTAGGTTTAGGTCTTTGAGAATTAAGCTTGTAAACACCACTTCCATTGTTTCATTGTTTTGTTTTGTCACCGACTTTCTAGCCATATTTTCAAAATTTCATTAAAGTGATTCAGCAGACACTTATTTGCTGGCATTTTACTCAAATGAAACAAGTTAATGTTGCAAGTGATTGATATACAAACTTTCATGATCGTAGGAGTTATTACCCTTGGAAAGGGCATGTTGGCATGCTGAATTTTATGATTAGATGTGTATGCATGACTTGAATGACATCTTGTTGCAATGCAATGATCTTGAATTCATTCTCCTAGACAAGTTCCTAGCCAAGTTCTATTGAAGTTTTAGGAATCCAGCTACATAGACATGTATCGGTTTTTAGGTCTAGCATGTATCGGTTTTTAGGTTTAGGTCTTTGAGAATTAAGCTTGTAAACACCACTTCCATTGTTTCATTGTTTTGTTTTGTCACCGACTTTCTAGCCATATTTTCAAAATTTCATTAAAGTGATTCAGCAGACACTTATTTGCTGGCATTTTACTCAAATGAAACAAGTTAATGTTGCAAGTGATTGATATACAAACTTTCATGATCGTAGGAGTTATTACCCTTGGAAAGGGCATGTTGGCATGCTGAATTTTATGATTAGATGTGTATGCATGACTTGAATGACATCTTGTTGCAATGCAATGATCTTGAATTCATTCTCCTAGACAAGTTCCTAGCCAAGTTCTATTGAAGTTTTAGGAATCCAGCTACATAGACATGTATCGGTTTTTAGGTCTAGCATGTATCGGTTTTTAGGTTTAGGTCTTTGAGAATTAAGCTTGTAAACACCACTTCCATTGTTTCATTGTTTTGTTTTGTCACCGACTTTCTAGCCATATTTTCAAAATTTCATTAAAGTGATTCAGCAGACACTTATTTGCTGGCATTTTACTCAAATGAAACAAGTTAATGTTGCAAGTGATTGATATACAAACTTTCATGATCGTAGGAGTTATTACCCTTGGAAAGGGCATGTTGGCATGCTGAATTTTATGATTAGATGTGTATGCATGACTTGAATGACATCTTGTTGCAATGCAATGATCTTGAATTCATTCTCCTAGACAAGTTCCTAGCCAAGTTCTATTGAAGTTTTAGGAATCCAGCTACATAGACATGTATCGGTTTTTAGGTCTAGCATGTATCGGTTTTTAGGTTTAGGTCTTTGAGAATTAAGCTTGTAAACACCACTTCCATTGTTTCATTGTTTTGTTTTGTCACCGACTTTCTAGCCATATTTTCAAAATTTCATTAAAGTGATTCAGCAGACACTTATTTGCTGGCATTTTACTCAAATGAAACAAGTTAATGTTGCAAGTGATTGATATACAAACTTTCATGATCGTAGGAGTTATTACCCTTGGAAAGGGCATGTTGGCATGCTGAATTTTATGATTAGATGTGTATGCATGACTTGAATGACATCTTGTTGCAATGCAATGATCTTGAATTCATTCTCCTAGACAAGTTCCTAGCCAAGTTCTATTGAAGTTTTAGGAATCCAGCTACATAGACATGTATCGGTTTTTAGGTCTAGCATGTATCGGTTTTTAGGTTTAGGTCTTTGAGAATTAAGCTTGTAAACACCACTTCCATTGTTTCATTGTTTTGTTTTGTCACCGACTTTCTAGCCATATTTTCAAAATTTATGCCAATTTTTTTTTTAAAAAAAAATTAAGCCCCATTTGACAATAACGATTTTGTTTTTGAAATTTATGCTTGTTTCCTTCCAATTTTTCTTACTATAATTTTCACCCTTTTTTAACAAAAAAAGCTTTGTATTTTAATGAAATTTCTAAAATAAAAACAACTTTTTAAAAACTATTTTTAAAATTTTGTGGAAGTGGTATTTATAAGCTTTTTTTTTTTTTTTTTTTTTTTTTTTTTTGGTAAAGAAATTGTGATAAAACAACCACAATTTTCAACATTGGTAAATGAATGAAGTTCAAAATATATCTTCTTACTATGAAAAGGGCCTAAAAAATGAACAAAAAAATGAAATGTTAGATTAGCTTCAAGTCAATACAACTAGAAAGAATGTACATATCAAATGCTCAAACCCCAAGGTTAAAATATATATATATATATATAAAACTACTATTTCCTTCGCTAGAAGGAAGTCCTACAAAAGAATAGGTTAATAGAATCCTACATGGGTCTGAATTTTTACATTGGGTGAAACTTCAAAATATCACACTATATCCCTTCTTTTTAGCTTCTCCCTTTTTACCTTTTCTTACCTCTCCTTTTTTACCTCTCTCCTTCAGTTTCTACCTTCTGATTAATGGCGAGCTGTTGGACTTCTTAAAGCACTTAAATTCTCAAGCTTCTCTAAGTAAGACAATTTTTTTGGTGTTACAACATCAGCAGCTTTGCTCATAAGGGTCACGTCTTCTTTACAGCAACTCTCCTTAGTGGACAATGATTCTGTATTAAGTTTATCATTGTCATCGTCCCAACCCATGAAATCTGAGAGTGTCTTTGAAGGTGGGGAGCCATTGGGACTCAGCTGCTTCTCTGTATCCACAGAAACGTTCTCAAACGACTGCTCGATCAACAATTCTCGAGCAACAGTGTCTGCATAAAGTACATCCTCAATCCTGGACATGATATTAAAAGCCAAGCTTTCTATCACCCTTGAATAGCTTTCTAGGATTGCTTGTCCTACATCCTGTGAACAATCACCAAAGATGAAGATCAATGGATCGCTGATGTTTCAACATTTTAGCAAAAGCAAAGCTAAAGTACGAAAATATCTTCGAACTTTGCCCTTTTTAAGAAAGATACTCCTCTTTGATGAACATTTGAAACTATGCTTGAAATAGAAATTAGATAGGATATTGGACAAAGATTAGGACCTGGAACCCGAACTCCGGCACATTGTTCCAGGGTAAAGTTTCTACTTCACAGGTAGTTTTGAAAGAAAGGGCAAAGTTCAAGGGCTTTTTAGCCGAGACAGTTATCGAAGCGTTGATTTTTACCTTGTTATGTTGGATTTTGGATACATCAAGAGCAGATTGAGAAATCCCTGGAAATCTTTGTTTAATTAAGAACAAGATGCTTTCAACTCTCTCTTCAAAAATCTCTCTTTTCTCAAAGCTCACTGCTGAACCCCATGTGGACTTTCCATCCTTTTGATGCATCTTCCTCGTCCATATCACAATTGAGGCCTCAATCCTGTTCTTAAGATCAATCACTTTGTATTCTGTTGACAAGTCCATTGATTTTAGGAATTCCTCTGGATTAAAATAATCATCTGTTATGCTCCTGTAGATTGCATCTCCCAAGCTTGTTTTCCCATTCTACAAAAGACACTCAAAATTCAAGTTCAGCTCAAGTTTCAAATTTCATATAACCAATCATCCTAAGCTAAGAAGCACGGATACGGACATGAGACACAGATACGACACAACCCAAACACAGTGAAATGTCATTTCTTGAAAATCTAGGTCACGAACACAACATTTACTATATCATTCCTAAAAACATGATAGATTTATATGCTAACACATGAGTTTGATTTATGCTTGCTAAATTAGTGTCCGATATATGCCTAACAAGTATCTTATACAGATTAGACACGGTCGTGTTAACCGACCTAAACTGACCTAAACTGACCATACTTCTTAGATCACAAGTTTTTTCTCTTACCTTTGGGAGAGACTCAATGTAGCTTTCTGGTACTTCCATTTCTGTCAAGACCTGAGCATTTATGGCCATGGCTGCTTTTAGAATTTGGTTCACTGATTCCTTCTGAAACAGCAGCCATTTCCGAGTAACTTCGGATAGCCCGTTCAGAGGTACCTTAACTGCTGGTAGCCACCATTTGTCTCCATCCCTGTGTGTATAATCTGTAATAGATTCATCATCTCTTGATACATACCAAAATTCATCTAGTTTACCAAATTGATCCAGGTAACCCTGCCAATGATATTCAAGTGAGAACTGGAGGTTAGGATGATAAACCTTTAGGTCCTTGGGAAAATGTGGACCTCTTAGATGGGTGAGATACTTACAATTAACATGGCATCTAGTTTTCTAAGTGCTGGAATGTTCATGAGCAAATCATTCCTTTGTAAAGTCACCATGATCTATAAGAAAAACAAACAATTCTTTAGAACACAAGGGGAGGAACGAGGGAAGGGAACCATGTATATTCCCTCGACCAAGAGGTCAAATGTTTGAATTCCCGCTTCCACGTGTTGAACTCAAAAAATTGGAAAGAAAAAGGAGTTTAGGGAGAGAAGGAGGACCTCCATGTCTATTCCAGCTTTTGTCCTTTGTTTTGAAGGGACAAATTCAACAATGTGATCGGTTACAGATAAAAACCATTCTATTTCTCTTCTCCATCTCGTTTTCTTCTCCGAAGATAACGACTCGAGCTTCTGCTCCCCAAAAGTAGATGCTACAATGTTTTTTCATAGTGATACAATTTAGATTCTAGCTCAATTGGTTAAGACATATCATCGACCGAAATGTCTGACATTCAAATCATCCCTTTAACATATTGTTGAACTCGAAGAAAATGTAAACCGGAATCTAAATATGGCATGATGTTCGAGAAAAGACAGATACAAGGAGGAAAAAAAAAAGGATACCTGCTAGGTTTGTTATAGAATTAGACAAAGCCAGGGCAGAAGAAACACCCTTTCCACCTCCAGACATATCCTCACCCAAAAGCAATTTAGCAAACTTTGCTATCATCAATTCCAAATCTGAACCAAAAAATTCATATGAGTGACCAAAGTGGTGAGAAGATAAGACACTCTCAAGCTAACTTAGATTAGTGCAACAATTTCTACTCTAATGTCGTTTTTCTCTGCAATTTGATGAAATCGATACAACTCGACTGATACAACCCGACGAGTAAAGAGGTAAAAACATCATAATTTTACCAGAGGTAGGTTGACATCGTAGACCTCTTGCTCTGATACCATGTCCATCGAAACACGAAACCGGGCCTTTATTGTCACTCAATGACCATCCAATTCTTTGGGATTCTGAAGAATCTCTTGAACCATGACCCTCTTGTCCACTCTCTAAAATCAAACTATGGGTTTTTCTTCCAGGAAGCTCCACGGTTCTCTTGAATTGGAATGATCTTGATTGCTGAACGCTTTGCTGAACCAAAGCTCTAACCATTTTGAATCCAATCTTTCTTCAACAACAACAAATTTTTTGTAATGAATTGAAGCAATCAAGAAATGGGTACTTTTTTCCTTTGAATTTCGAGGTTTTTGGGGTCTGGGTTTAGAGAAAATATTGCAGTTTTTTTCTTTTTTTTGTTTTTGGTGTTCTTTGGTGCAATAGATTGTGGTGTGAATGTGTAAGAAAGAAATAGTTGAAGGGTTTAAGTGGAAAAAGTGTTTGCAATAAAGGCTGCAAATTTAGTTGAGTTTCTCTTTTAATTCAATGGTTGAGAGATCAATGCTTGGCAACAAACTAGGGAGACATACAAGCACAACTACCACCTTTTCTCTCTCTCTCTCCTTCTTTCTCTCTCTAAGTCAATTAGAGATTGGTTTTCTTTTTAGTGGCTACTTTTTATCCGTTTTCTATCCGTTAAAAAATTAGAAGTCATTTGATGTCAACCGAGAGCTAACATTCTAACCGTAGCGTGAATGGTTCGACATAAATATCTCTCTTTTTGAGTTCTAGGTTAGAATTTCAGTCTCTTGTTTGTAATGTTATATTCTAAAAATAAATGTCGAATATAATATGTTTATTTTAAGGTAATATATTAAAATTTTGTTTTTTTTTTTTAATTTATTAGGAAAAAAATTCATTAAATCTTTTACGGTCATGGTTTGTCAACAAGTAAATACATATATGCATATAGGAAGTCACAAATTCTGCTGCCTACGTCGTTTGGAGAAATTAATTAGAGTTTTATTTAGTATTAATTAGGGAATAATTTTTGGAGTTTTTTTTAGAAAAAAAAAAAAAGAAACCCACTTTCTGTTATTTAAAGAAAACATAAAAAAACATATTTTTGGTAATAAATTAAGAAAAAAAAACATTTAGTTTATTTAGTTATGGGTAGTTTTTAGAATTACTAAAATGCCCTTCGACCTCCACAAATTTGATCCTTAAGGTTAAGGGCAAAGATGGTCTTTTTAGCCCAAGTTTCTGGACCCAAGCCCGAAATGAAAGATGGACCAACAAAAGTATGGCCCAAGTAGCCTAATTTTGTTAATTGAAGCCCAGGACGAAAAATGGACCAAAAAAGGCCCAAGTTGGCCCAAGTAGGAAAGGAGATGGGCCAAGTTGGGAACCCCTGGTGTGGCCCAAGAATTTCACATAGTAGTTTTTTTTTAACAACAAGATAAAATAAATAGCTAATTTTAATAGCTAAATTAATAAAACTACCCTCTCTAAAAAAATAACTCAAAATTTTTAAAATTTTCAATAATGTCCCTAATTTATTTTATTTTTTTTATAAAAAAACTCTAAAAAAAATACTAAAACGAACAAAATGACAATGTAAAATTGAGATCTCCAACTTGAATTCAAAATATGAATATATTTAAATTTAAATTTTTAAATCATAAAAAGAAATACGATCATTAAATTTGATTCCAAACGTTCATTTTTTTTAATAAATTTCAAATTTTATTAGAAAAAACTGAGGAAAAAAAAAAAGAAAAAAAAAAAAAAGAAGAAGCGGTATGCATTTATGAGAGGCAGCAAAAGTAAAATAAAAAGAGAAGAAAATACTATGCCTTAGCTTGCAAGAATCATGTGAATGCATTTAAGCATGAACTCATTCAATTAATTAATTCATTATGAATGGTAAATCATTTATAAAAGTAATTACTCTCCTTCACTATCCTTCATCAACCACAACCAAAAATAATCCATATTTCCAAATAAGAAACGAAAACATTACCAAATTTTAAATTTGGGAATAGCACTGGAATTACCCTACATGGCATAAAGCCAAAGTCAGATCAAATTACAAGTGTTCCCCGAATTTAGATATTTGTATCTATTTGGTCCTTGAACTTTCAAAATTGTCTAATAGGCCTATAAACTTTCAATTTCACGTCTAATAGAACCCGAAACTCTCTATATCGTGTTTTGTTCAACAGATCCGTGAAACGGGTAATTATCTTTACCGTTCCTCTAAGTTTTACAGAGATACCCATAAAAAATTAGAACTAATTGTAATATTTTTCTTCATGTTTAAGATTTCAAACTAGCTTTCTAATATACCCTATGAAAACCTAACTCTAAGAACAAAGATTAAAGAAGGAATGATTCTCTTTAATTCAATATGCACATGAATCATTAATTGGGAGAGAATTACACATTGCTGGAATGAGAGCAAACCATGAAATTATTGGTTTTCTATTTGGAGATCCCTAAAGTAGTTGTTGGCTACAAATGGCCCAAACATTCCAAGGCAGATATGTAAGAAACAGTAATGTAATGAATAAATTCAACTAACCTCAGTTGAAGGCAGTTTCCCTTGTGTGAAGCTTCAGCTTTTTCATGCTTTTACTCATAACAGGGCTTGCTTCAACAGTACTCTTGAAATGGCTACGACCCAAATCAAGAGCAGCCATTAATGGCACTTTCATGTTTCTCTAAGAATCCTCAGAAAACTAAGAGAAAAAAGCATCAAAACTTACTGTTCTTTCTTTCTCCATATGTCAAAGCCTGCAACTGTTCTGCTCGGGTTCGATTCGCTTCTTCCAGTTCGACGCTCTGAAACTTCTTTGTGATGTTGGTCAGTCTTTTTTTATTGCCTTTTCCTCTTCTTTCTAATGCCTTCAATTGAGTCTACTCATCCATCAGCTCCTCTCTCTATCGGTGCGGTTTTACGAAGCGTCTAAGCACAGTTCACTCGCGTTGATCGATCAAGAGCTTTGCCGCCACTCCTTATCCTCAAGGTTACCTCTTTTCTTCTTTATTTTGGTTCAACACTTCTGCTTCATTTTCCTGGATTTTTCCTATGTACAGCGACAAACAGGTTAGAACTTTCTCAGAGACTGGAATTACTGTTGTGATATCCAAAACCATGCAAGAGTTATGTTTAGGAGTTCTTGGAAATGGTTCGTGGGATATCAGTAATGTTAGCATCTGAGTCCGCTTTGCAATGTACATGCGATCTCAATCAATAAGATATGCCTCAGGACAAGCTAAGATCAAGAATTTACAACTCGTTTCTAACATGTAATGATCCAAAAGGCATAGTTGATAAGAACACTGTCAGGAGAAGGAAAGTAGTTGCTTCATCAAAAATGGAGAAGCCGATCAAAAGTCGGACAGCTAGGAAGAACTTTTACGAATTTTCAGACTGTAAGTTACGAAGACAGCAAACAACCATCAAAGAAGTAGGAGATGAGTTCAGTAGTTCATCCTCATCTCAACTCATGGAAGTGTCGAGAGGAACTCAGAAGCTGAATCGGACAATTGATCGGTGGTCTAACGAGACGAAATGTGATGGACAGTCTGACCAAATTGCAAGAGATTTATTTGAAGGAGCTCTTGATTTGCAGCAGTCCTTGGTTATTCTAGGGAAACTGCAGGAAGCTTCAAGGTATATGACTCAGGAGAAGAAAAATGAACGGATAGAAAGAAGAACAACTGGCCGGAACGAATTTCAAAAACCCCAGCTTTCGGCTGATTGTTCTTATGGAGATGGAGCTGAGGAACTGAAGAAGATGATCCGAGATCGCCTTGCAAGACAACTCGTCTTTCCAAATACAACAAACAAGGCTGAAAGAATCAGTTTTCCTGAAAGTAGTATGGAAAACTCATCTTCAGATCTTGCATCCACAAGCTCTAGCCAATCTTCAATGGTGTACAACACTGCTCCAAACCCAGCAAAGAACGTTAATACCAAAAATTTGATTGCAAAGCTAATGGGTCTAGAACCTCAATCAAAGCAAATGCATGAAAATCTACACAAACAGTTTCTTGATGAGAAAATTTCAGATCGCCAGAGGCCTAAGTTTAGCATGGAGATGGCTGAGACAAAGAAACTGAAGTCAAATCTTGACACCCAACAATTCAAAGGCATTCTTAAGCATCTTACAAAGGAAGCGAGTGACCATTTCAATAATTCAAGCTACAGCCATTCAGGAGAAGAGTTAATCCATACTGCTCCACCAATTGTACTTCTACAACCTATGCGTGTTGCACAGGTTGAATCGGAGGAACGCCAAGCACACGTATTCGAGGAAGATGCAGCATTGAACAAGAAAAAGTTCATGAAACTGAAGATGAAAGAAAAGTATCATCAGCAAAAGAATGACAATAAAGTAGAAGCTTTACGTTCCAAAAAAGTGCTTGGGTCAATAGGGGCTGAAGAGACTGCAATCTCAAGGATTTATCACAGAAAAGAAGCTGAAAACACAAAAGAAGATAATTGGCAACCAAAAGAGTGTGTGGATGTTACCAAGCCCAAAAAAAGGATTCCATATATTCCATTCAATCAAAATCTCCAGAGGAAAGAAGAAACTGATACGAGAATTCTAGAATCACAGAAAGAGATTGTAGAGAGAAAAAATCCACTTTCACAAGCTAAGAGTGTGCCAAAATTTCAAGAACAAATGCAGGGATCCCTTAGCAAACATCAATGGAAACCAAATGTCATAGGGGAACCTATCCCTCAGGACTCTACTCCTACATCGGACACTGCCCCCGAGCGCAGCCCATTGAGCACGAATCAAGCAATTGCAGAAAAGGTCATCAATGAGGTTTCAATAGAGAAACCAGGGGTAAGTCCAACTTTCTTATATTCCCATATGCATTAACATGTCATTTTATTTCCAGTCATTGTTTGTGAAGAACATACTGAGGCATGAATGCTGAAATTGATTAGTTACAAGCTCTGAAAATTTGATTGGAGATGGGGAAGATAATTTTGGCCTGTGAAAAGAATCAAAACTAAAACAAAATCTTTCTGCAGGCCATGAAATTTGGAGGCAAAAGCAACGTTAAGAAGCCCGATCGAACATATTCTCCAGCCTCTTCGTTAAATATGAAGGAAAAAGCTGGAAGCTCCAGACATCAAACATGTGGTAAATCTCCTAACTAATATAACTAGAACAGATAGAGTAGAACACTGATTGTTTACTATGCTCATAATCTCAGAATAAGATCTGCATTAGAATCTCAGAATGTTTTAAATTAAACGAATGTAAATCATTTTCGATATGAAAAATTTTGGTTTCAATTTGATCCAAGAGTATCAACAATTACAGTAACAGATAAATGTCACAAGTAGCAATTGGTTTATTATTTTAGTAAAGAATAGAGGGAATAAAGTTTCTATTGATGAAGAGGAGCGAAAAATCAAATAATGATGTTTCCAGAAAGCATAACACAATTGAGAGGCTTAAATTCTAAAACAAGAGTGATAAAGTTGCTCGAGTTCTATCTCTTGGATGATGAAAGTCCCACATCGGCTAATTTAGGGAATGATCATGGGTTTATAATCAAGAAATACTATCTCCATTGGTGTGAGACCTTTTGGAGAATCCAAAAGCAAAGCCAGGAGAGCTTATGCTCAAAGTGGATAATATCATACCATTGTGGAGAGTCGTGTTCATCTAACATGGTATCAGAGTCATGCCCTAAAACTTAGTCGTGCCAATAGATTGGTAAATCCTCAAATGTCGAACAAAGGGGACTCCAAAAGAAAATGAGTCAACCCTCCTCGAAGGCATAGTAAAAAATGACTAAGACTCCAAAGCGTATTTTGTTCAAAGGGAGGTGTTGGATGATGAAAGTCCTACATCGGCTAATTTAGGGAATGATCATCGGCTAATATATAGTCAAGGAACACTATCTCCATTGGTGTGAGGCCTTTTGGGGAAGCCCAAAGCAAAATCTGCTCAAAGGGGTCAATATCATACCAGGAGAATCGTGTTCATCCAACACTATGTAGATATTTTTAATTTGCAGCTGTTCTTCTGCCTAATCTCAGTGTCTGACACAAAAGTTTACTTTACGCATGCTTTAGTTGTTAAGATCAAGATGTTCATGAGTTATTTTCCCCAAACTACAGACTACTGCAGCGAAAGCCACAGTTCTCTCAGTCACTCATGCCGCACACCAGAAAGCTTCAAGTACATAGAACATGAATTGTCAGTTATCAAACCTGTAACTATCTCGAAAGTTCCGATTTCGATCAATCTGCCGCCTTCCAGTCACACAAATGAACTCCTCCATCTGAATGCGAATGGTAACAAACATTCTGCATCGATTCTGCAACCATAAACTTACTTCGATGAGTTTCACTTCATCTGACCAAACGATTGCAAGAAGATTAATCGGTTGTTTGCTTACACTAATCACAGGAAATTCGAGATTATGGAACTCACCGGAGAAATCACCGCCGAATGCCTATGCCGGCATGGAATCTTTGAGAAATTACAGAAAAATTAATCAAGCAACAAATGGAGTTTTTGGTTTAAGCTGGCGATGGCCGATCCGAGAATCGATGAAGGAAGCAGATGAAGTTGTGGAAGATCTGGAGAAGAGAATTTTAGTTGGATTGATTCAGGAGGCCTTCGCCTGAATCTTTGTTTGCTCTTCATCTTCCGCTGTTCTTCTTTCTTCTTTTCTTTTTTCTTTTTTTTTAGATATTTTATCAAATTTGATAATAAAATATAGGTTTAAATTATTCTTCCCTCCCTAAACTCTAATTTTCCCATTTTGAACTATTAATATTTATTTTAGGTTCAAAAATATGCTTAAATTTTTATACTTATTTTATTTTTGTCCGTCTTTATATATATTTCGTTTAGGCTCGATTTTGTAGTACTTCTTGAGCTAAACAGTTCTACAGAAACCCTGAATCGGTATCCCGAGAATTATCTATAAAGAGTCATTTACGACTCTCTCGTGCATAACGTCCTCTTCCTCAATTATTTTTAGAATGACATAAATACACTATAAAATCAGACTCGCCCGAGTAGAGTAACGAGCTAATCTCGAGCCAGTCTTCAAGTTTATCACGAACATTTTGTTGTCATGGTAGATTATGCTTCTTTGTCTCTATCCTTAAACGCCCCAAAAAAATCATTAGTTATGTTTTGTAGGAAACCTATTATATATTTCGTCCCTAACCTATTTAGTTAAATCGTGGGATGAAATATTCAAAATTCTGACCTTTCGATCGATGATACATGTTCGATATCAGTTAAGTCATACTCGTGTTAGCTATCCCAATTCACTCCCTGTTCCAAACTCAAATATCATTTTCTCGAGCTCTCGAGGGGTATTTTGTAATGTAAAGCTAGTCTAAAGTCGATTTAATATCAGGGCTATAGGTGGGTGTAGCGGATTTGATCATCTTCTACTTGTAGGGATCTGAGACATTGTCCCGACTCTCTGTGCTCGAGTGTGTGGTACGGGCTCAGCCACGTAGGTTGCCACTAGCTTGTATAGCAACAAAATCTCGATGAAAATATTTTTGTAGCTATTTGAAATTTATTGCATAGGTCATACCCTTTGTTTTTTATTGTTTATATTAATTACTTAATGAACTTGGTTATATATTTATATATCTTAAGTTACTAATTTTGAAAAATATTAATTTCACCCATTTATGAAAATACAATATTAATAAATATTGATATCTTCAAAGAAAAATAATTTATTTTCTTCCAAATGGAGGCGAGAAAATTTTTGTCAACTCACACAAACTAATTGACAGCAGAATTCTGAGCAAATTACCAATCCAACAATGCAAATTCTCACCTTCCTCCATGATTTTCCACAGTTCATTTCAATTTGATTCAATTCTTCAATCCCACTTCCCACTTCAGCTTTTCAACCTCACAGAAATTCATTACTTCGAGAATTTGAAGTTTGGAATCCGAAAAAGCTACAAGATTAAGCAACCAATATTGAGGAAGAAGATCTCGGAAAGTTCTTGCCCGTCTGGAAATTTCTTTTCCACAGCTTCTTCTCCGATTCTGGTACTGTTCTTACCGCTTTTTGGAGGGAATTAGGGTTAGGGTTTCTGAAAAAAAGAAAAAGAAAAAAAAGAAAAAGAAAAAAAAAGGTGTTGCTCTGCTGGTGTTGTGGCCATGGGTGATGAGAAATCGGTTATTGCCATGGCGAGCAGAGACAGAGAGCGAGATCGAGAGCTTCTTATTTCGGTTCCGGAGTCCGCCATTGATGATGCATCCTCAAAACCTTCGTCATCTCTTCATTCTGGCAGAGAGGTATAATTTAGGCTGGCTATGCTTCATTTGTAACTTGTGCTTAGATTCGCCGAGAACGTTTCTAGCGTAGCGCTCTGTAAATTTGTTGTGGATTTCCAAGTATCAGAGTAAAACACATGGGTGCTTTTCACACAACTTGCCTGGTCTTACTAATTCTTGACCAATTCAATTCAGAATCTGGTTTATTTCTCTTTGCCCGTTGGAGAAATTGATTGATGTTGGCTCTGTTACAATTCATAGGAGCAATTCAATATTACAAATTAACATCAACTTTCACTAAGTTCTTCGCAATTGGAATATATCAGATTTTATACTTTCCTCCTTATTATCTGCCTAACCAGTCTATTCAATATTGCTTTTAGACATTTTACAAGGTTGTTAGAAGCTGGGCTTCAAAGAAATTCATGACTGGATGGTGAGCTCTTCTTTCTCTTTCGATACGTTCATGCAATATAAGCATGTTTGTATCTTGATATCTATTGAAGAGGGTTATCCTTTGTATTACATACATTGCAGCAGTCTTTTATATATCCTTGAATCAATTTTATGTACATGTTATTGCATTGTTTATATTCTTCTGTCACAACTCATAGCAAAAGCATTACTATGGGACGCTACCCTAATTAAATTAAACTTAATACTTTCTGGTTTTTGTGATTCAATTTGGTGGTCACAATCTATAGTATACAGTGTTTTAGGAGTTGTCCAAGTGCACCATTACTCCTTTGGCATTATTGAAGGCGTAGGGTATGTAGGCTGAAGAAGGGAGAAAATCTCCACATTTTGGAAAATTGTAATGTTCTAGGGTACAATGTGTCGGTCGGTGAGAGACCATGAGCCATTTGTTCAAGTAATGTTCTTGAAGGGGTTTCCTCCATGTGTTTTGGAATTTTCTGATTTCTCTCAATTGGCTGTTCAAGCAATATCTTCCTTTTGACAGTCCTAATGTCATGAAGGGATTTGCCTTGTTTCTTAAGGATTGTTTTCTAAGGATTACAATAAATGCTTATGCGTGATGACTAAATTTTGACTATTGAGATTGAATGGATGTTTAGTTCTATTACGAATCGATTAGACCAAAATTTATGTCAAACTCTTGCCCTATGTGTGCTTAGTTCCATCCACCTTTTTGTCTTGCCTATGACACTCTGTATTTAAAACGTTATTGTACTTACCTGTTTATTTCTTCATTAAATATGCTACAATGTTCTGTAACAAAATGCTTTCTACAGTGTTATCCTATTCCCTATCGCAATTACATTCTATATAACATGGTGGTTTATTCGCTTTGTGGATGGATTCTTCTCTCCAATCTATGCACATCTTGGAATTGATATCTTTGGTGAGCCATTATTTCATCTTTTCTTATCCTGTCTCTGATATTTATTTGACACGTTTTATACACTAACTTGTGGTGGTATAAGATAATTTTTGCAGTTCGTCTATCATATTGTTCTTGAACGATTAGACTTTTAGCTTGCTGATTGACAACGATGATTTGATTACCTTGCAAACATTCCTATATTTAACAAGTAACTTATATTTTTGAGATGCAATTTCCCTTCGTCCTCATTTTTTATTAACATGTTAAGATGTACTTTAAGGCTAAGCCTTGCTGGTGAGAGATTGGGATGTTTTGAGATACCCCTTTCAAGGTCCTAGATTCAAGCCCCTACCTAGAAAGTTTAATTTAAAACCTTTGTTGTCCGTAGGAGCTAACCTTTGGGCGGACAAAGCCTCCCTGGACACGAGTCGAGGTGGATTGTGGGCAATACAAGGAGTTGGCCCCCACACCCCAATTATTCAAAAAACATGTTTAGATGTTAGGAACTAAACTGAATTTCTGTACCAGATACATCTCAGGAATTGACTGTGATCCTTTCCCCCTCTTGTTTATGACATATGACAATTTGACATAATATTTTGAGCAAGATAAATGGATTCAATGAACGTGTAAAGTGATTTACTATCTGAGTCTCTTATGTCTCACGAATTATAGGACTTCAATTCATGATACACCGATTATTGATCTCCTTGAGATGTGCCTCATTAGTATTATACGTTTCTTCTTGTTCAAGTTCGTCTAGTCATGCTTTTTTGTTTTTGCATCTTCAATAGGTCTTGGATTTGTAACTTCCATTACATTCATCTTCCTGGTTGGTGTGTTTATGTCATCTTGGTTGGGAGCATCTGTCCTGGGCCTTGGGGAGTGGTTTATCAAGAGGATGCCGTTTGTTCGTCATATCTACAACGCTTCTAAGCAAATTAGTTCTGCAATATCATCAGGTGGTTCCTGATTATTTGTCATTGCTCCTCATTTGGTTGCTCGAGTTGTGCTAGCTAATTGTTTTATTTTGACTATCAGACCAGAACTCACAAGCTTTCAAGGAAGTAGCTATCATAAGACATCCTCGTATTGGCGAATATGCATTTGGTTTCATCACTTCATCCGTAGTCCTCCAGGTAAACTGAGGGGAAATAGAATCTGATATGTTTTTTGGGAAGCTTTTTTATACCTCTAAACTTTTTTGGTTAAATCAATTATAATCCTAAACGTTCGCAATTGAACCGATTTAGGTCTTTTGTTGGTGATTCATAATTTTTTTTTGTCACTTTTATAAAATTATTGTTTTCTCTCGAAATCATACTAAAGTTGCTAGAAAATTTTTCACGTAATGCTTCCTAAATAAATAGAGAAATTAGAGGAAGAAGATGATGAAAACTCATTCGGAAAATGCATTTGCTTACTCCTCCAGCCTAAGTAATCTTGATTGTCTAACCCTGTCTGTTTTGAGGCAGAGCTATTCCGGGGAGGAGGAGCTATGCTGTGTCTACGTCCCCACGAACCATCTCTATATCGGTGACGTTTTCCTGATTCATACCAAGGATGTTATTAGACCAAATTTATCAGTGCGAGAAGGAATTGGTGAGGCTTCTCTTCGGGTTTTTTCTCGCTTGTTGCATAAATTCCCTATTATGCTACCAATTTCATTCCTGATAACTGAACTGAACTTTCACCTTCCAAAGCTTTGTAAAGTTGGTATTGTCAATTACATTATAATTCAACATGATCTTGTGGTCTGAGACATAGAATGCCAATAGGTCAGAGTTCTCGATTCTTGGAAATTGCTGAATTGTTGGATTCTGACTTATTTTCAAACTTGAAATATTGAGGGAAGAAAAGGCTGAAATGTGTATATATATATATATATGGTGAACCATATTCTCACCGGAGATCAATCGTAATTCTGTCGTTATTTCCGTGATATTATTGCAGAAATCGTCGTCTCGGGAGGAATGTCGATGCCCCAAATACTTTCAACAATGAGTTCCGAGATTATGACCATAGAAAGAAGTTGACTTGAGAAAAGTTAAGAATGGGGATACTAGTAGGCTCATAGTAGCAGCATTTGCGTATCTTCTTCTTCACCTCCGGATTCGAACCGACCACGCTGCAACCGTCATCTGGGTAAGTGCAAGGCCGAGACTGTTGCGTCCCAGTGAGTAATTTCGTAACAGTGTGATTTCTGAACCGAGCTTTCGAGTTTCTATCCTTTTGATAGTTCAAATATTGTTCAGTATATTATGTAGTCTTGAGAGAGGACTTCTGAAGGGTTGGATTTCTGTGAATTGGTTACTCTTCTATACTAAATTCAGTTCATTTATATTCATTCATGAAATAGTTGTACATGTTCATGTGAAAGGTTCATAAAATTCTCATTTAACGTCAAGTTCTTCTTGATTTTGTGTGCTCAGTTTTGCTTGGTGATATAAAATTCCAATTGTTTGTAGTTCCAAAGTTAAAAAAATTGGAAAAGATGAGACAATTTTGAGCGAACAAAGAACAAAATCTGTTCGATATTTGAATTATAGTCTCGAGGGGAAAATTATTCAAACGAAATCATTATATTCTCGTTAGTGAACTTTCAAACGGTTCTGTAATAGCTTTAGCAGATATTGTCTTTTTTGAGCTTTTTCTTTCGGGTTTTCTTCAAGATTTTTAAAAACGTGTTTGTAAGGGAGAAATTTTCACACCCTTGTAAAGAATGCTTCATTTCTATCTCCAACTGATGTGAAATCTCACAGTCCACCCACCTCGGAGTCCAGCGTCCTTGCTGGCAATCAACCTATGCGGGATCTCCACAATCTACCTCCTCAGTGCCCAACGTCCATCTCACAATCAACTGATGTGGGATCTCACAATCCACCCACCTCGGAGACCAATCAACCGATGTAGGATTTCACAATCTACCTCCTCGGGTCCAGTGTCTTTGCTGGCCCTCATTCCTGTCTCCAATCGATGTGAGATCTCACATATTTATTTTGGTCCACAATTTTTAAATTGGTGCTATTTTGATTATTGAATTTTAAAAATATCTATTTTAGTCTCGAACTTTCAAGAAATAACAATCTTAGTTCTTACTTTAATTTTAATTTTAACGAATTAATATCATAATTTTAAATGTGTTCTAATACGTTAATACAAAGAACAATTTTAAAAAAATTTAGAAGCTATTTTGAAATATGAGAAATTAACATAAAATAAATAATTTTGAAAATTGTGACTAAAAATAAAATTTAAACCTTTAATTAGAAAAGAAAAAAAAAAGAGAGGGAAAATCATAAGAATGGGCTTAGAAGAATTGACCGCCAAAAACTCGATGCCGTCAAATTAGTAGGAGGCATGGGACTCTCATCTTCATTCTCCTATTCTACTTCTCACCCACTTCTTCCCTTCCTCTCCTCCGCCTTCTTCTTCTTCTTCTTCCTCTTCCCATAAATTTCTTCTCTGAGAATCCTTTCCGCCATGTTTAGGCTCTGGAAATGGTATCAGAACTGCCTCACCTTCCATCCGGTGAAGACTCAGGTCATCAGCTCCGCCATTCTATGGGGCACTGGCGACATTGCAGCCCAATACGTTACTCACTCGGCCGCCAAAACGCATCTTCAAACTTCTGTGAGCATCAACCCCTTCATTTTGTTTTCTTTGTAACTTCATTCATGAGGCTATCTTTCTTGCTTCCTTCTTTGAGCTTGTGGTTGATTTCCTTTCATTGATCGGAATTTTCTTGTTGACTTGAATTGCTTTTGTTCTTGTCTTGATCTTGCTCTGATTTAGGTTTGAGCGATGAAATATTTCATTGTCTTGTTTTTGTTACTTTGTCATTTGATTTTTAGTCCTAACTTCAAGTAATTCCTTGGTTTTACTCGAGCAAGAAATTACCGTAAGTTTCGGCGATCTTTGCTTTTGTAGAATTAGCCCGCGTAATGTTGATGCTGTATCTTGATTGCATCTTCGGTGCATTTTGAAGTTTTCTGATTAATTAAAGTTCTTGGGCTGTGGGATATCATTTTAATGTCTAAATGTATATGTGTTCTCAATTTTTGGTCAAATTTTTTTTATCATTTAGAAGTACCACTTTCAATAGTTAACTAAGAACTACTCTTCTTTAAAGCGTATTTCAAATTTCATCCAATCTTTTGGAGAGTGTTCTTTACTTTAGAAATCCTGAATTAAAGAGTATTCTGGGAGAATTTTACTGAATTTTCTTAGAAGTACCACGGATGCTGAATTTCATTCTTGGGAAATATCCCTTGAAGATGGAGACAAAAGCCCTGGGGGAATTTTATTACACCCTTCTGCCGGGTGCTAATAGATATTGTCCGTTTTGGCTCATTACGTATTACTGTCAGTCTCACAGTTTTAAAACGCGTCTGTTAGGGAGAGGTTTCCACACTCTTATAAGGAATGCTTTGTTTCCCTCCCCAACCGATGTGGGATCTCACAGTTACTTTGTCTAGTTATTCGTATTCCAATTCAATCTTTAGCACAAGACACCAGTTTGCAACTCTAGATCTATAACTAAGTTTTCTTAATCTATTTTTGGTTCTATTTTCATATTTGTTTTTGCTCTTTTATTTCACATAAATTTTCTTTGGTTTTTCTCTGAAGTTGTTGTTGCTAAGTGGTGCTCTTCCTTTATTTGTTGATCTGAAATAACTTATTGTACTGATATTAGGTGTATATTATAACTGAACTAACACCTACAATTAATTTTTTTATGTAGCAGGATGCTGAAAAAGAGTTCAAAATCAACTGGAAACGTGTTGGAATCACAAGCATGTTTGGATTCGGCTTTGTCGGACCAGTCGGCCACATGTGGTTCGTTTCCTTTATCTTTTCCTTATCAACTTTTGGTCATATCTATCATCTTTGTTACTACAAGAATAAGCTTCTATATTCTCAGGAAGGCAACATGGTTCTGCTTTATCCATTATTTTTTGTTTTCATATTCTGTGAATGCATAGATTGAAGTGGCAATTGGTTGGTTTGTTTAATCTTCATGGTTCTCTATGTAAGGAAACAAATCTGGAAAGTACTTTAGATTCTTGGATCAAGTCCTTTCAAGTACCACACCATTAAATGGATAACGTATCTAAGTTTCTTGAATTCATGAAGTTTGGTGTAGGATTGTTTGAAGTTTTATACAAGAAAATATGTTTTAAAGATTGTGAGTTTAACATAACATGAGTTTGGTTTGTGGATTTATAATTTGTCGAGTTAACATGGAGTATAAGAAGGCGATTCTATAATCTCGAGTTTATATATCCTTCAGGTTTAGTAAACGCATATTTTGGGATAAGTAACATAACTCACTCGAGATTAATGCTGGTTTAAACATAACTCACGCAACTTGTTTATATTAGATTATATAAACTTAACTCGTGAACACCTCTAAAGAAGCTGCTAGAGGTTGCTTAAAAGTTGCATGAGTTTGTAAAGTACTATTTTTTGTAACTTGATTGGATCCCCTTTCTCTTTAGGGTGCTCGTGTTTGTGGGCGGTGTTCTTTTTTGTATGCTCTTGTATTCTTTCGTTTTCTCGCATCAAAATTAGTACGATTATTCATTGGAACGATTGTTTTGAACTTGTACGTTATTTGTGCACACGGGCATTTAAGAAATCGGATCGTTTGGCAGGTATGAAGGGTTGGACAGATTTATAAGGCTAAGGCTTCAGCTACGGCCAAAATCAGCCAAGTTTGTTGGGGCAAAACTGGCAATGGATGGGCTGATCTTCGGACCACTCGACTTAATCGTGTTCTTCAGTTATATGGGATTTGCCAACGGCAAAGATGCTTCTGAAGTGAAAGAAGACTTGAAGCGGGACGTGTTCCCGGCGTTTATGTTGACGGGTACGGTGTGGCCTATCATTCAGGTCGCAAACTTTCGATATGTGCCAGTGAGGTACCAACTTCTCTATGTTAACTTGTTCTGCTTGTTGGACAGTGCTTTTTTGTCATGGTTTGAGCAACAAAATGATGCTCCTTGGAAGCAATGGTTTACCTCTTTTAATCCTTTTAATGAAAAATAAGAGATTTTGAGACTCTCAGGAAATGCCTGATTTGTTCCCTTTTATACACTCTCAAGATATTCTAAGCCACTTTTGTTCAATCTCTCATCATGCCCTGTTTTCCAAATCTTTTCCTTAAACGTGTACACTTTGAATTGAGAGTTAATTCGGGGATAAGATCATTTTATGGAGTTACAGCGTGTTTTGTTTAGAGCAATTTTATGTTTGCTGATCTTCTAGATATTTTCCTAAGAAAGACATAGGTTGGTCCGAGGAAATTTTCTTATAAAATGTGTGAATGAGTAGAATAAATAAAGCGAACCATGTCATAGGAGATGCAATAAAGCATGAAAAGACTTGTGTCGGTTTGAAGCCTACCTAAAAGTTGTCGGTTATCTCGTGGAATACTGAATTGAAGAAATTGAAGAAAAGTATTTTCTGTTGGATTGGGTGACATGGACCTTGTGATTCATCTGGCGTTTTATCTACATACGTACTTGTCTCGTTTCGAGTGCTAGGACTAATAAAATCCGAATCATTCTACCAATAAGATCTTAACCAGACATTTAGTAGTCACCCTTGTTTAATTTGTCCATGGACGAGAGATGCCATTCATTTGACTAAGAAATATTTAAAATAATTGAAAATTACTATCTATACATATAAAGTGAATTTTGTTATAAAAGAGCAATAAAACATGAAAAGACCTGTCTGTTCGAGGATAAACAGCGTGACTCGATACCATGTAAGATGATAACCAAATTATTGTTACTATTATCATAAAAGGACTGCAGTCATGTGTCATGCATAACAAAAAGATAAATAATGCCAACTTTATGAAGGGGGGCGTGTGTCACCTGCATGGCTCTATGCTCTTTGCCTAAAGCCACTTTATCAATTCTGTCAAAATTATTTATAAAAAAAATAAAAATAAAAAAAAATAATAGTCACTCTCTTTTTTTTTTTTCTCTCTATTTATCTCGACTCTTCGTAATGGTGTGATATTTGAGCATAAGCTCTCGTGACTTTGATTTGTGCTTCTCAAAAGGCTTCATACCAATGGAGAGAGTATCCTTTGGTTATAAACTCATGACCATTCCTCGGCCAGAGTGGAACTTTCATCGTCCAACAAAATTAATACAAATATTAATAATATTTTTAAACTTAAAAAAATTTTAAAATACATTTACCATTAATAATTAATATAAATTGGTTAGAACGTTGTTACAAAAACACGGGTAAACTTTTAGGAGTATTCTAATATTACCATTTTATTTGACAATCCAGTCTAATCCGGCCAATCTGGTTAGATTAAGTTAGGTTATAAACTCTATTAAAAAAAAAAAAATTGAAATGGTTAAAATTTGAAACAATATCTATATATGCCAATAAACCAACGTTGGAGATAGGCATGCTTTTCTTTATATCTCTTTGTTTTTTTATTTATTTATTATCGTAGAAAACTCTGTCTCTTCGACGTGTGCACTTCTTCATTTTTCCAGCGATGCAATCCAATGTGTCTCTGCAACCACAAGGCGACGCCCGACAGCTCTTCCTTCCACTTCTCGATTCATCGCCTGAAACTACCGCCGCCGCCGCCGTTGTTGACGGCGGAAGAGGAGGAGGAGGAGGAGGAGGAGGTTCATTTCCTAAGCTGGTCGAATCGTCCCCGTCGCCCCCGAACGGCGTTGCTGAAAGAGAGAGCCGTCGTATCAATAAATATGTGCTCGCCGGTGCCGTTTTGGCTTCCACCAATTCCATTCTCCTCGGCTATGGTTAGCTCATACCATTTTCTCTTTCAATTTCTTACTTTTTTAATCCATTTAATAATTAACATATATTTATTAAATTTGAATATATATATTTAAATTAGTTATAGTTATTTCAACATTAAATGAAAATTTCTGTAATTATTGATAAATTCTATATTTTTTTTTTAAATCCAAGAACAACCTTGATAACATAAATATTTTTTTTTAATTATTAATTAAATAGCATAATTAAATTTTAATTATTTTAATTAGTGTAATTGTGCTGATAATTTCAGATATAGGAGTGATGAGTGGAGCCATTTTGTACATCAAAGAGAATATGAAAATCACCACAGAACAACAAGAGCTCTTAGTCGGTTCCTTAAACGTCTGTTCTCTAATCGGAGCTCTCGCCTCCGGCGAGACTTCCGACCGGATCGGCCGCCGGTACACAGTCCTCATAGCCGCCGCCACATTCCTAATCGGTGCCATCTTGATGAGCTTCGCACCGTCTTTCCTCTTCCTTGTCGCAGGGCGCGTCGTTGCCGGCATTGGCGTCGGCTTCTCTCTGATGATCGCTCCGGTCTACGTCGCCGAACTCTCGCCGGCGTTTTCTCGAGGCCTCCTCACATCTCTGCCGGAGATCTTCATTAGCGCCGGAATTTTACTCGGATATATTTCAAATTACGCCTTCTCTGGCCTTTCTGAAACCGTTAATTGGCGATTTATGCTAGGGATTTCAGCGATTCCGGCCGTAATTGTCGCCCTCGGTGTCTCCGCCATGCCGGAATCGCCTCGATGGCTTGCGATTCGCGGTCGAGAAACCGAAGCGAAACGAATCCTAATTAAAATTTCTGAATCGAAAGAAGAAGCCGAACTCAGATTTACAGAAATTACCAGATCGGTTTCCGCTTCTTGCAAATGGCGCGGTAATGAAAGTGTTTGGAAAGAATTGTTACTGAATCCTTCTCCGTCGGTCCGCCGGATTCTAATCGCCGCCGTTGGAATCAATTTCTTCATGCAAGCTTCTGGAAACGACGCCGTTGTGTATTACAGTCCCGAGGTTTTTCGAGAGGCCGGAATTCATGATAACAAACAACTCGTCGGCGTAACAGTCGTAATCGGAATCGCTAAGATGGGATTTGTTTTGATTTCGGCTTTTTTCTTGGACCGGTTCGGCCGGAGGCCACTTTTGTTATTGGGCTCGACCGGTATGGCTTGTTCGTTGGCTGGGCTGGGCCTGGGCTCGAAATATCTGGAGTATTCAGATGAAAAGCCCAAATGGGCTATTGGGCTTTGCGTGGTGGCCGTTTGTGCGGCCCTGTCGTTTTTCTCTATTGGGCTTGGGCCCATCACGTGGGTCTATTCGTCGGAAATATTTCCGTCTAGATTGCGGGCCCAAGGTTCGAGCCTGGCGGTTTCGGTGAACCGGTTGGTAAGTGGTTTGGTGGCAATGACGTTTCTGAGCATTTCGAGTAAAATCTCGTTCGGAGGGATGTTTTTTGGACTCGCCGGGATAATGGCGGCGGCGGCGGCTTTCTTTTACCACTTTCTGCCGGAGACCAAGGGGAAAAGCTTGGAAGAAATTGAAACTCTCTTTGACGACGATGGACTTCATTAAACAATATTCTCATTTTTAATTTGAAACTTAATCCAAATTAGTATATTTAACCTTTTAATCCATCATTATTTTGGCCTTAAAAATATACTAATATGTACATAAAATTAAAATAAATATTTTGAAAATTTGAAGACCAAAATGGATTTCTTTTTTTAATGCTCAAAATTTTAATGACTTGAAAAATTCAGAACGTCACGAGACAGTTCCGTCCACATCCGGTGTGGACGTTAGAGCATTGAGAGGACCTTTCCCTAGTACGAGAGGACTGGGAAGGACGCACCTCTGGTGTACCAGTTATCGTGCCTACGGTAAACGCTGGGTAGCCAAGTGCTGAGCGGATAATTATTGAAGGTATCTAAGTAGTAAGCTCACCCTAAAATGAGTGCTCTCCAAAAATTGATTGACTATATAGAAGGTAACTTTTTTTTAAATATATTAAAATTGAATGGTAAAATTTATTAAATATTTGAAAATAGGTAAAAGATGTTTTTTTTTTTTTCAAAATTTATGGGTTTTTTTTTTTTTTTCCTCAAAGCTCTCATGTACTAAATTCAGAACGTCATGAGACAGATCGGTTCATATCCGGTGTGGGCGTTAGAACATTGAGAGGACGTTTCCCTAATATGAGAGAACCGAGAAGGACGCACCTCTGATATACCAGTTATCGTGCCCACGGTAAACGCTAAGTAGCCAAATGTGAAACGGATAACTGCTGATAACTGCTGAAAGCATCTAACGAATAAACCCACTCCAAGATGAGTGCTCTCTTATATTTACTTTCTCGGAGCTAGCACAGCCGAAATTCAATTTAATAATAAAATAATTTTTAACCGTATGGAAGGTAATTTTTTAAAATATATTAAAATTAATCATAAATTTTATTAAATATTTGAAAATAGGTAAAAGATGGTTTATTATTTTTTCTAAATTTATGGGTTTTTTTCTTTTCAAATAAAGAGTTTGAATTATTATTCATTCAAAACCCAATAATAATTTTTTTTAATTTTCAAAAACGTAGTTTTGTGTTTAAAAAAATTGATAAAAAAAACAAAATTACATTATTATACTTAAAAAGGGATGCCATGACGTGTCTCATAAAGAGAACGTGTACAATTTTAGACCACAAATATTTAAATTTTAAAATTAAAAAAGCTTCGAATAAAGTAAACAAATAAAAATAAAAGTGGTGGTCTAGGTTTCGCCCGACCCGAGTAGAGCGTCCCAACGATGGGATGTTAAAAAGCGGACACGTGTCACTTAATATTCTCCAACTCATCTATGCTCGACCTCATTCATCCCCTCTCAAAATTTATATACTTCAAATATATTTTATTTTAAATTAACATAAATTATTAAAAAAAATATTATAATTGAGGGTTTTAGATTAATTTAATTTAATTAATAATTTAAAATTTAGAAGTATAATTCATCAACATTTAAGACAATAATAAATGTATGGTTTGACTTTTTGGTCACAAATTATAATTAAATATTTCGAGAAATTATTAAAAATAGTCACATGGTTTTATTTGTTGCGATGTAAAAGTTTCGAACAACGGTGGGGCCCACCAAAATAAGTGGGTCCAGTTGGCAGGATACATGATCATACAGGTGTACACATGCACACGTGTCTCTTGTGTGAAAGCCGCTTTCAAAAAACGACAAAAAGAAAAACGACGTCGTGTCATGCAACACGTGTAACCCATCAACGCAGTTGGGACCCACTGACTTTAAAAAAAATAAAAAATAAAAATAGACATAAAATAAAAAGACGAGAGCGTAAGAGACTATACCCTATCGTACACGTGACAACATGAGGGGAAGCGGCAAGCGGGACCCTTGAAATATTGTTATGGTGGGACCCACTTGTTGACACGCGTCATAACAAGAAAGATAAGTTTGGTGTTGTTGGTGGCAGGTGGGCCCCACTGGTCGGTTAAAATGTCGAATTTTTCCAATTTTACAAAAATATTAATTCAAACAAGGTTAAAATTGGAATGTTTTTATATTGTATAGAAAAATATTTTTAAAAAATGTAAAATATATATATATATATATAATTTTTAGATTTTAGACTTTTATTATTTATTATTTATATTACTTTAATCAGTTTTTTTTTTTTTTTTTTTTTTTATGTTTTTTACTTTTTTTAAATAATATTTTCAGAATTTTCATAAAGTAATTTTAAGAATTTATTTTATTCGAGTTTATGAGCTTAAAAGAACGACAAAAGTCAAAATAAATAAATTGTCGTATACAAACACAACTTTTAAAAAATAAAAAGGTAAAAATTTTGATTCGTAATGATTTATTTTTTTACCGTAAACTTTTATACGCTTTATTTTTAACGGGTAAAAAAATGATGTCATAAAGGTTTATTTAAACAAAAATTATATTCGTAGTTATTAAATTTAACCTTAATTGTTCACATGGTATGTTTAATACGTAAAATTTAAATTTAGTAATTGGTTAGTAGATTGGTAAAATAGCGCAGTAATTTTGGACTGTAAATTTCAGATTGGTCAAACATTAAATATTTTATTAAAATATAAATAAATTTCAGATTGGTAAAATATTGCAGCCTAACACGATATATATATATATATATTTTTTATTATTTTTTTTCATTTACATATAAATACAGTTATACGGACAGCAAAACATAATTTCCCATCTCTATTCGCACTATAAATAATACATAAAAAGGAAAAAAAAAATTAATTCGAAATTAAGATGGGGATTTATCCTAAAACCCACCGCTAAACAACGAAAACGGATAAGGCGGCGGCGAACTCGACCCTCCTCCGGCCACCAGCTCCGCCAGGACACTATCTCGGCCGTCGCCGAGTTCGTAAACCGAAATATTACTCTCAGGTGGCGACAGCTCTATGTAATCGCCAAATCCGCCGCCGGAGTCAGCGCCGCCGCCGTTCCACCATAAGGTAGTCTCCGGCGACGATAAGGCGACGTTATCATCGAAAACACCAGTCTCCGGCGACGAATCATCCTCCATGGCTTTCACGAATTTGACCGGACTTGGAGGCGGTCGCATGGTCACACGCCGCCGTACGCGGCGGTTCTGCAGCAGAATTCTTTGAAGAATTTCGGGATTCTCCATGATTTTGTACAGAAAGGACATCATTTGTTGCGGGCGTTTTTCGGTCGCCTCGATTCGTTTGTTCATCGATTCGACTTCAGTTTCTAAAGCTATTTGTTCTTGTTTTAGCTTTGAAATTTCCAGTGCTAATTCTCCGTCGTCTTCACGTTTCACTTGAATGTGTGAATTTCGGCTGTGTCTTCTTCTTGTGATGTTCTTCAGCAAATGCTTTTGATCTCTCAGAAACCATTGGCTCGCGAATTCCCATTTGTCTGGATCCACCTTCTTGAATCCCTGTCCCCGACAAAAAAAAAAAAAAAAATTAATAAATTATATAGAAACAAATTTAAATAATTAAAATAATTTGAATTTTTCATGAATTATGCTATGAACCACATAGAAAACAAAAAATTAACTGCATTAAAATACATTAAAATTTTGTGTGTTTTTTTTTTTTTTTTTTTTGCAATTTAATTTAAAAAAATAGTTACCCACTTGAATTAAAACGGGGTGAAATTGAAATTTTGGTTAGATTTGTGGTTGAATTTGTAATTGAGATGAAAATTGGAGGACTAAATAGAAATTTTTGAAAGAATTGATAAGGATTTGGACTTACATAGGTGTTGAGCTGGCGAACAAAACTGGAGAAGTTATTGTGTTTGAAGTAAGAAGGAAGAATACGGCGAGAGAGTTCCAAAGGATCGGCGACGATGAAGCTGTTGTTAGCTTTGCTCCACGCGATTAAATCGTCGGTGATCGGATCGTTGACCATCTGGTAAGTTTTCATTACGAACGGCGCAACGGTGTCGTTTTGTTGGTGGTTCGACTCCATCCCATATACAGAGGAGAGAAAAGTAAAGGGCTTCGCTTCAATGGAAGCTTGTGAGAAAAAAAGGGATTTGATGCTCTGAAATGTGAGGCGGCACTGTATTATATAGTGGGGAGGTGCGTACAGTAACATTGCTGACGTGGCTGAGATCTGGCCGTTTGTTTTCTTGATTGGTTTGGGAGATTTTCTCTTCCTCACTTGGATTTTGATTGTCGTTTAAGTACACGTCATGGTTTTGAGATCGGATAAGATGTTTCAGTGGGTTATAGCTTCCACGCGCTAAGCGGAGCGTACGTTTTAATTAAACTACAAATATGAAGATCTCAACCAAAGTTTTAATTTAATGGTCAAGTTTTAAAAATAATCATGTATTCCTTGTAAAGGTATGGAAACCTCCCCTAGTAGACGTGTTTTAAAATCGCAAGACTCACAACAATACATAACGAAGTAAAACAGATAATATGTGTTAGCGGTGGGCTTGAGCTGTTAAAAATAGTATAAAAGCCATACATCGGTGGTGTGCTAACAAAGATGATTGGCGCCCAAGGGGAGTAGATTGTGAGATCTCACATGGGTTGGAGAGAGAAACGAAATATTCCTTAGAAGGCCTTAGTAGACGCGTTTTAAAACGGTGAGGTTGATGACAATATGTAACTGGTTAAGACGGATAATATCTACTACTGGTGGGTTTGATATGTTACAAATGGTATTAAAGCCAAACATTGAGGAGTAGACTGTGAAATGAGATCTCCATCGGTTAGAAAGAGAAACGAAACGTATATCTCAACAACAAAAGTAAGGAGGTACACGAGCCAGATTAGGTCAAGTTGGAAATCTCTTAGACCAACCCAAGATTATGGGTTCGTTGGGTTAGTAACTTGAGTTACTCGAAAATGGTTCGCAACCTAACCCTGTGGGTTCGTTGAGTCAAAATGTTGACATGCGTACCCACTCGAGAATTTTCTTCATAGTTATTTTTATTTTTTATTTTTTATTTATTTTTATATATAATTTAGGCAAACATTTAATATATGGGAAAAGTTGCATGCAATTATCCGAAAAGCCGAATCACGCTCCACACGTCCGCGTGGGGAAGGAACAGCCATATGAAAATAATAATAAAATAACCTGAGGAAAGTAGGGCCGTACAGTGTCTTAGATTTGGTCGTTCATCAGCTGATTTTGCTCCCAGCCTTTACTTTTCGAGCAAGGCTACGCCGGTAAGCTGCCCGCAAAGCATATCCACGTGGTTCTTACAAAATATCGCCACGTTTCCAGCCTTCGTTTTCTCCAAATTCACTATTATTATATTATTATTATTATTATTAATTATTCTTTTAATGTTTGGCGGGTAGTGTTTGGGATAAGGGAACAAAAATTGTGTGCTCCAAATCTATTCTTCCCTCCACTTAACCAAGATTCAACCCCTTTTTTATTTGTTTTTTTTTTTTAATTATATTTTCTATTAATTTAATAATTATATTTTATTAAAATATTTCGTATCATTATAATACTACTGTTCAAATTAAAACACTTTTTTTTTTTGTGACACTCGAGTAAAAGAATAATACATGAATAAACTGATATCACATTCGAATGAGAGGGATCTTGAAGAAAAGATAATTAGTTAAAAGATACTTAAAAGAATTGAAAGTTGCTACCTATACCGGTGCACCTCCTTAAAAGAGTGGAGTAAGTAACGTAACTACGTCACATGAGATGCAGGAGAATGTCGGAGTCATCAAGTTTGATTCCATATTCGAGACATGGTCGTTACACACGAGGATATTTTTGATAATTTAATATTTTAAATTGTAATTTTTGTATGTTATATTTCAATTTTTTTAAATATTAAAATTAGTTAAATTATAGGAATATGTTTTATGCAAAATATATATATATATATTATATATATATATATATATCAATTTACAAAGAGAATATCAATGGATATATATTTAAAAAAAAAAAAAGAATAATAAAATTTGTGTAGATTAAAATTATAAAATTTGAAATTAATGGACAAAAAGTACGGAAGGCAAAATGCATAGCTAAAATAATATTTCAATAAAAATAAATAAATAAATAACAAATATGGAATTGATAATGGCTACGGAATTGCCATTTTTTTTCTTTCCGAGCCGACGCTCATTGTTAGCCTGAGAATCTCAGTGTTGGGGTTCGAATCAAGCTCAAAGACTCGGGCGTGATTTCCATTTCATGGCAGCCAAGGAAGAAAAACTCATTTGAATCGTCGCAACCATCTCGACTTCCGATTTCGCTACTGTAAGTCCATTCTCTTCCTCGGTTATATCAGTTTATTCCGCTTATCGTGCATTGTGGAGCTCTATTTGAACGAAATTTGAAAATTTTGTTACTCGGCTTGATTTAGTTTCTTATTCGACTTGATTCTGTCATCTTTAGGCTTTTGAATCGTTCTTAGATTTTGATAATGCTTCTCGTAAGCTAGGATCGATGGAAACAGAAGTAAGTTTTTAATTTCTTGGATTTTGAAATCATTCCTAAAAGGTAATCATAAACAAAAAGAACAAAAATAAGAACATTGTTTAAGCTTCGTAGATTTAGAACATAATCGATTTTTTAAATATAAATTATTGGTATTTTCGTAGTTTAATATGGTATTAGAGTGGAAGATTTCACATACAAATCCCTGTAATATAATTTACTCCTGATCAATATATTAAGCTCTCGTGTACCAAGTTTGGCTCTGTAATCAAGTCAGTGTTTGAGCTCACATACAAAAGATAAAATGCCCCAAACACATTAAGTTAAGCCTTTTGGTTTAGTTTCAATATAACTTGCCTGTGCAAGAAAATTGGCTTTGATTCTTGCCTGCTTTCAGTATTTGATTTGTAATAATTTAAAGATGGTGAATGATCCACACATTGGGCAGCTTTAGCCTGCCAACGGGCCAGGAAATCCATGAATCTTTCATTTGGTTGCTCGCGAGTCATTTCGAGCCCTCTTCTGGTTACTTTAGTGTAGAGCTACAAAATGCCAATATCATCTCTCATTGTCAAGCGATCCTTCTGAAAAAGATGAATTCGAAGAAAAGAAGAAAGGGGAAGGGAGACTGGCGAGCCTGAGCTGTACAAATGTTGAATGCTGAGTTAAGTATCCTCTGTTAATGTGACTTTCTATCCTGAAAATGGTGATTGAGAATGACAATATCTTGGTTGTTATTATGGAGTACCGCTTGAAATTGAATCCTTTTTTTCTCGTGATTGTTGCAGGCTGTTATTGTTTGTGTACTAATGAACAACCAGTACTGAATCGCAGTTTGCAGTTTTGTTCAATCGATTTGCTGCAAATTGGTAAGCTTCTGTTAACATTGTTTGTTTACGTTAGTTTGCTCCATTCTTGTGCCTTATAAGTGTTCCACAACTTTTAAGATTACCAAATGGTATAGAGTCGTTAGAACATGATGAAATAATCTTTAATCAAAAGATGGATGGATGTTATAAAGAGATGATCGAGGAGTTGTGAGGAACTCTAGTGATGTTTGGGCCATTGACAGGCTCTATGTTTCTCTTTGGGTATCGGTGACGACGCTTTTTTGTAATTACTCGATAGGTCTCATTTTACATGACTGGAACTCCTTTCTTTTGCTGGGCTTCCTTTTGTGGGTTCGTTTTTTTGGATGCCCTTGCACTCTTTCATTTTTTCTCAATGAAAGTTCGGTTTCTTGTAAACTAAAAAAAATCAAATGATGCAAGTAGTCTAATAGAACGGCTAAGCTGATTCAGCATTTTGTTTTTTTCTTTACTTTTTATTCGAATTTAATACTTCATGAGTTTGTAGGAATCCCATAATATATATCATGTACGAAGGCCCATCCCTGTTGTCATGATGTATCATAAAGCTATCAAACAAAACAAGGGCATTCTGATATTGAAGTGTCATATTAGATCCAAAATTGAGTTTGCGAGCTCCATTGCCAATGGATAACCATTGAAAATTCTGATCTATCTGTTTCTCTCTAGCACTGTGTGAGGTAAAACAGTATGACTTTTAGCTATTGGATCAGTATAATTTCATGGGGCCTCTTTTCTTCATTTTTGAACTGTTCTAGCAAATTCACCGACTCCTGAGAATGATCCACTTCAATTATTGAGTAGAGTGGGAGTATCTGATCCTCCATGATCAGTGGATATGAAAAGAATCTCTTGATGTGGATAAGTTTTGTCACAGTTCTACAGTCTCAAAAGCATCAAATAACCATAGATTTGAACTTCAGTTACTGCCCTTCAGATATTGTGCTTAATGGAAATTATATATTTTGTATAACAAATATTGTCTGCTTTGGTCTGTTATGTATTGTCGTCAGCCTCACGGTTTTAAAACGCGTCTGCTAGGTAGAGGTTTCCACACCCTAAGGAGTGTTTCGTTCCCCTCTCCAACCGATGTGAGATCTCACAATCCACCCCCCTTGGGGGCCTAGCGTCCTTACTAGCACACTGCTCGGTGTCTGGCTCTGATACTATTTGCAACATGCCAAATCCACCGCTAGCAAATATTGTCTGTTTTAGCCCAGGTTTTAAAACTAGGGAGAGGTTTCCACACCCTTATAAGGAATGTTTCGTTCCTCTCTCCAACCGATGTGAGATCTCTCATATGTAGTCCTCCCTTCTGATTTGTATTCAAGTTGTGGAAGATATTGATATTATATCCTAGAATGACTACATCATTATAATTATTGATACTAAACAAATAGAACTTAGCCAGATTCCTCTTTTTGACATAAGAGATAGCGTAGGCTTTTTTTGTATGGTTGCTTTCACTAAGGACAAACCGAGAAGAATAAAAGATATCACCTCTTGAATTGCACTATAACTACTTCTAGCCTCACGCACTAGTTGAGGATAAATCTCTTAATACTGATCATATTTATATTGTGATTAACAGAGCTTTTTCTCTTTTAAATACTTGAGTTTCCATACTTCTTGCAGTCTGCAGATATGGCCTCTGATGGCAGCCTTAGCGTTGTGGTTTCCACATCTCCTAAACATGGCAACAGAGATGCTGAGACCGTGAGGTCGAGTTCACCGAAAGGCCAGTGTTTATGCTCACCCACGATGCATCAAGGCTCCTTTAGGTGTCGGCTTCATCGTTCGACGTCATCGGCATGGATGAAACGATCGAAATCAATGCCTGCCGACCACCCTGTGGCCTCTCTTTCTTCCAAAGAATCTCTTGGATCTTCCTAAGGGCCTGTGCATGAAGCTAAGTACATGTACCACACCTTAAACTTATATCCTTCTGGTTCTCTCAAGTTGTGGAGAAGAAAAGCTTTGATCTTATATCTCAACTTTGTATGCAATGGATTATATATAACATATTTGTGTGTTCACGCATGCAATGCTTATCTGTGTATATGTCTGTGAAAAGTAACTGTGTTCTATAATTCTTCACGAAATACAATTGTGAGATCCCACATCGGTTGGGGAGTAGAACGAAACATTCTTTATAAGGGTGTGGAAACCTCTACCTAGCAGACGCGTTTAAAAACCTTGAGAGGAAGCCCGAAAGGAAAAACCAATATCTGCTAGGAGTGGGTTTGGGCTAACAATGGGCTGATCTCCTTCTTCCGTTTGTACTGCTGTTAAGATGTTAGATATCAACATGCTTGAAGTTGACGAGATCATTAACTAGATCAATGGTCGGAAACCGTTTCGTTCGGCTTTGGCTTAAACCCGAACATAAACAGCTCAATTTTTCTTCTCTCTGCCTGCCTTGACGTTGTAAATCTTTTTATGGACATATTGAAGTGGTTGAGATTAGCTATGGATGGTTTATGAATGGATTGGGAAGATAAGAAAGGCAAGTAGCCATGGCCTACCCTTAGAGGAATATCAATGGGAATGGGATTTGGTGGTTAGGTTATCTCTGTCTTTGTTACTTGTCAACCTCATTATCTTCAATTATTGCAACCCCTTGCACACTTTTGTTCATACCCAAACTTTGTGCCTATCATTTTGTCTTGTTTTTTTTGTCTGCTAAGTTTATCCTATCTTTGAATTTGATTTTGATTTCGACTTTAAATCTCGAACTTATCTCGAACAATCCCACCTTAACTAGTTAAACTAAACTCATAGTTAATATTTACATAGTGATTTAGACCGTTAGATACTAATAGACGTAAGTTTGAATTGTCTATTACATTTCGAAATCATTGCACGAACTTGATGAAAGTTTTTTTTGTTAAAATGACAGAAACTTACCCGATAGTTGATGCGTAGAAAACTGGAACGCAGGAATGGATTAAGAAATTGACATGGTGGTTGATGTGTGAAACCAGAATCGTACACCATGACCATTCATCATAATTTCGATAATTTATTGATTAAGCTCGTAAGTTTTGAAAACGGTAGAATCTCAACTAATCAATCGTCTTTTTGTAAACTACGACACAAAGATCGAACCAACCTCGTTTGATTGACCCTCGAATCAAAATATATAATCAGATAAAGCATTAAAAGATTTATACATTATAGATTGCATCACTATACGCAAACCAGACGAAACCATTTTGAAAATTCGCACGAACAAATACATTTTTTTTTTAGTAATTAATCCATTTGGATCTTATTAAATAATAGGGAATTCATGAATATTTTTATTGCGGTGATTTATTATTTGTTGATTTCAATAATAAATAAAATATTGGTTAAATACCATATTTATAGTTTTTTTTTTTTTTTCTTTTTTAATAAATCACTTATTTACGATAGTGTGAAAAATATATGGGGGAGAAAACGTCAATATTAAAAAAAATAAATTAAAGTTGTGAAATGTCATCCATGACCCTTTCCCATCCGAACCCCATTTACCCGCCGTTCTTGTTTCTGGTGGATCAGATTAAAAGCAACTTGGAATTTAAAGTTACAATAGAAGGCTAAAAATGTAATTTAGGTCATATTTTAATATAAATACTAATTTGAGAAACATTCAACACATTGCAAAATTAGGGCACTTAAAAAGGGCGCAAAAATTTGGCGCCAATTTAAACTATTGCAATTCACTTCTATACTGTCCTCTTCAGTCTCCAGTTCTAGCGAAGCTTTCCACAGTTCATCGTGAAAAATGCAGCGCCAGAAATCTTTGTTATCCTTCTTCCAAAAATCTCCGTCCGAAAATCGGAGCTCCGATGGGGATACCTCCTCCGTTGCCCAGCGGCTCACTCTCTTTCCGGCGAAACCAAACGTTGCCGGTTTGGAGCAGCCGGGTATCCAGACCAATGCGGATCCCTCCCTGGAGATTAGAGGAACCGACACGCCGCCGGAGAAGGTGCCTCGCCAGATTTTTCCGGTGATTGAGAAGAACAGAGGTTCTTCTCTCTTTTCGAGCATCATGCACAAATTTGTGAGAGTCGATGATAAACACAAGGCGCACGATAGGTAATGTTGATATTAACTAAGCGAGCAGGTCTTCGGATTCTTAGTCGATGACGTACTGCATTTTGCTTTCTCCATTTAAATCGCGTAGTATACTGTTCTTGTAATACTCTTGCATCGTTTTCTATTGGTTTTAGAAGAACCAAACGCGTCTTTGTACTGACGAGTTCTTGTAATACTTTTGCATTGTTTTCTCTTGATTTTAGAAGAACCAAACGTGGCTTATTCTATGATGTAGTTGCATTTTAATATCTATGAATGAATCCTGCAGGGACGAGATTAAAAAAGATTCCTCTCAGAACGAGGTTTGGAAAGATTCTTCTCAGTTACCTTCCATTTCTGGTAAGGTTAACGATCCAATAGAACTTACGGAGCTAAAGGGAGCTTCTAGACATCATGGTAAACTCCACGCTGCAAATTTAAACGGACATAGAGGACCTGTCTTGGATATTGAAAGCGATGATGGCATTGGTGGACCCGAAACACCTGGCATGCGACCTTCTGCCTCACGTTTGAAGAGATCTCAAGAGATTCCTCTTGTGGATGGGAGTGCTGATTTTTTGCAGCATAGTACCAAAAGAATTAAACTCCTGCAGGACTCGATAAACTCAAACATGATTCACAATGAAGTTTCTGATGCAACTAGCAAATTTGAGTGGCTCAATCCCTCTCAAATTAGAGATGCTAATGGTAGAAGGCCTGACCATCCTCTTTATGATAAAAAAACATTATTCATACCACCTGACGTGCTGAAGAAAATGTCAGCGTCACAAAAACAATACTGGAATGTGAAATGTCAATATATGGACATTTTGCTTTTCTTCAAAGTGGTTAGTTTACATTCTCGAACAGCATCATTGCATGAATTAGCTCCTGATTTCAATATACGTTTTTATCCTATGAATAGTTGTTCATTTCGTGTTACTGTGCTGAAATGGATATCTCCACAATTTGCAACCATATAAATTACTAGTATTTTGCTTACAAAGTCACATTAGAACTGTAATTGAGTTGTATTATCGTGAATTTTGTTTTTGATATGTCCAAATGTGAATCAATTTAAATAAAATTTGGATCCATCATAGAAGTAGAGATGAGAAGAAAGAAAAAAAATATATATATGGGGAATATGAATTGTAGCCTTTACTTTTTCAAGGGATGTCATTTTCCTTCAAATTCAGAAATCATTGTTGACTTTTGGGTTGAGATCCATATTTTCTGACCTATTCATTTTGGCACATACACTGATAATTAAACTTATTATTTGATAAGCTCAATTTTTCTCTATCTCAGTGAGGGGTTTTCCTCTTCTACACAGTTTATACCCTTGGGAGACTTTGCTTTCACTGGTGGATGCTTTTCAATATGTAATCAATACACAACCTCAATTCGTTAATATAAGAATATGAATTTTCTTTTTCACATCACAGGGAAAGTTCTATGAGCTATATGAACAAGATGCTGAAATTGGTCACAAGGAGCTTGACTGGAAAATGACATTAAGTGGTGTTGGGAAATGTAGGCAGGTTAAATAAAATTCATCAATCTGTTTTTTCCTGTGTATTTATTTCTTTATTTTTTAGTTATCCACTTATCCCTGATATTACCTATTCTACTTAGGTTGGTGTTCCTGAAAGTGGGATTGAGGATGCCGTCCAAAAGCTTGTTGCTCGCGGGTAAGGATAGATAGCTCTGTTATGTTGTTCATCTGACTTCTTATTAATGTTTCTCCAGATTTTATCCTATAAGATGTAAGCTTTTGTTCTCATGTGATGCACCGAGAGCAAAGGAGTCTAAACAGCAAATGAGTAAACTAGAGGCAATAGAGCTGATTAAAAACGCTAATGAAAATTTACTTAAGCATCATGTTTGCATGCTTTTTTTTTTTTTTTTTTTTTTTTTTTGAGTATGTATGGTGAGGCTAACACATTCTTGTGACAATCTTTATGAAGACATAAAGTTGGGCGAATTGAGCAATTGGAATCTTCGGATCAAACAAAAACCAGAGGTGCAAATTCTGTAAGTTTGTCGCTTCAGATATCGCGTGGACATTGATTCTGATTTCTGCATATTCATTTCAAAGTTTTGTCTTTTTTCTTCTTTTTTACCTGGATTTTTGTGCTGAGCGTTTGTGTAGATGTACATCTAGATGGTTTTTAATTTGGATTTTCAAAATTATCAAAAGTCGTTCCATTGTGCTTCTTTCTACTTGTTCCATATATTATACATCTGGATTGTATACTTTTAGCGATTTAATTTATGACTTGTTAATTTCAGGTGATACCTCGGAAATTGGTACAGGTTGTTACTCCATCAACCAAGGTTGATGGTGATATTGGGCCTGACGCTGTTCATTTGCTTGCCATCAAAGAGGTATTAGAAATTAATTCAAGTCTTGTATGTAATTGATATTTGGAATTGTTAGAAAATTTAAGATTGTGGTTCTAGATAAACTTGTCCATTTTTCTTTCAGTAATAAGTTTGAGGCATATATTTTATTTTTCTTCATTTTTTCAAACAAATTCTAAAAAGTTCTTACTCATTGAGAAGTTCACAGTTAACCAACAGTTGAGGGATCTATTCCATGGCATTACCGTTTAAAATCTCATTTTGGACTAGGAAATTACTGTTAGATGATGAAAATAAACATTACATCATAAAGCTACATTGACAGTATGCTTCATTGGAATTTTTCTTTAGGAGAGTTGTGGGCTGGATAATAATTCAATTGCATATGGGTTTGCCTTTGTTGATTGTGCTGCTTTAAAATTTTGGACTGGCTCTATCAAAGATGATGCTTCCTGCGCTGCTCTCGGTGCCCTCTTGATGCATGTAGGCAATTCAAAATTTTCATTTTTGCATTTCTGTTATTTGCGTTTGCAAGTTTGATAGTAATATGTGCATTTGTGGTTTCTCTAGGTGTCTCCAAAGGAAATAATATATGAAGCTAGAGGTAAGAATCTTTCCTCTCATCTTGGACTTTAGGCCTTTATTTAATTGATTGATATATTTATTTTTGTCGAACTTTCCTTCAACGTCCACAATTTTATTTTGTGCAGGATTATCTAAAGAAACACATAAAGTTCTAAAGAAGTACTCGCCAACTGGTTGGTTCTTTTCGTGTCTTTATAATAAGAAATTTCCTTTGATGAGCGAAAAGGTTACCTTTTTATTTATCACTTGTCATATGTGCTCGTGCATGTGCAGACACAATACATGTCTGAGTTTACGTCTCCTCTTTTGCTACTTTTACTTGTTATCTTCTAATTCAATTTTATTATACATTGTTCTCAAGTCATTAGATTTAAATGGAAAGTGATCGACTTTTATTTTATGTGTTTTGATGTTATTTCTTTGGAAATGTTGTCCCCTTAGTCTCCAAAATGACTGATTGTCGTTTAACTCTGAATCAATAATATATTTTAAACAATTGAGTTGGTGATCAGAATATAATACTGACCATTGATTTCTTAGGTATCTCTTATGTTCTTGTTAATAACCAAGGGTTGTTTGGAAGTGTTTTGAAAAACTAGCCTTTTTCTTTTTTATCCACAATGTTTGAGCTGTAATATTTATTCTCAAATTTCTTATTCTATTCATCTTGTAGGTTCCACCGCTCTAGAATCCACATCAGGGTCGCCAGTTACAGATTTTCTGGAAGCTTCAGAGGTTAAACTTTTGATCCAGTCTAAAGGATATTTTAAAGGCTCCTTGAATTTGTGGAATCATACGATTGAAAGCACAGTCCACGATGACACTGCTCTATGTGCTCTAGGAGGACTTATTAATCATATGTCAAGGCTGATGGTAAGTATGGTTCTTGGAGACACTGATATATGTCTTATCACATAAACTGTTGGGATTTATGATCTCCAACCTCTTACAGTTGGATGATGTCTTGCGGGAGGGAAATGTACTGCCATACCAAGTATACAGAGGCTGTCTAAGAATGGATGGACAAACAATGGTTAATCTTGAAATTTTCAGAAACAATGATGATGGTGGTTTATCAGGTATGCGTTTGTTTCAACTTCAAGGTCTGAAGGACCAGATCAACAAATTTTATTAATTACGATACTTATGTTGCAGGTACACTGTACAAGTATCTTGATAACTGTGTAACATCATCAGGCAAGCGGCTTTTGAGGTTGTGGATCTGTCATCCTCTTAAAGATGTTGAAGAGATTAATAATAGGCTTAATGTGGTTGAAGAACTGATGGCACAATCTGAAGTTATGGCACTTCTTGGTACCACCTATCTCCGCAAGCTTCCAGACTTAGAGAGGCTGTTTGGGCAGATTAAGGCTACGGTTCAGTCATCTGCTTCTCTTGTATTACCATTGATTCGCAAGAAGTTACAGAAACGGCGGGTAAGTAAAATATATGCATAATCAGCAAATCTAATGTCATTACTACACTCTCAATATGTTGAATGCGAAGTATGGGATTCTTACACTGAATATATGCGTTGTTCTAGAGATTTTAGTTTTGACTTTCTTTGTGATTTGGAGGCGTTAGATTTTGTCACTTGCGTGGTCGTTACCCAAGGTTATCACAAATCATTCTTGCTTCTTTTAATTTGATCGTGGGGATGTAATCGTAAAATTTTGTATTATTGCTCATATGATATTTCATGTCCGCTTAATTTGTATTTGAAATTACTCTTGTTTGAAGTTACACCAAGGAAGCTCTCTCTTTTCAGTTTGTGTACTAGATTAGTGTTCGGAATCATGTACCATCTCACAATGGTATGATATTGTCCACTTTGAGCATTAATTTTCATGGCTTTGCTTTGGTTTCCCAAAAGGCCTCATACCAATGGAGATGTATTCCTTACTTATAAACCCATGATCAACCCCTTAATTTTGGGACTCCTCTCCCAGCAATCCTCAACAATCCTCCCCTCGAACAAATTACACCATAGGGCCTCCCCTGAGGCCTATGGAGCTCTCAAATAGCCTCCACTTAATCGAAGCTCGACTCTTTCTCTAGAGCCCTAAATAAAGTATACCCTTTGTTCGACATTTGAGTCACTTTTGACTACACCTTCGAGGCTCGCAACTTCTTTGTTCGACATTTGATGATTCTATTGACTTGGCTAAGTTAAGGGCATGACTCTAACTCTCCACAATAGTATGATATTGTCCACTCTGAGCATAAACTCTCATGACTTTGCTTTTAGTTTCTCCATAGGGCCTCATACCAAGAAAGCTCTCTCTTTTCAGTTTGTGTACTAAGATTAGTTCTGTAATTTATCCTGAAGCTCTCTATGTATTTGCTTTACATGAACCAGCAATTTGCATATATGAACACACTGAGTGATGACTGATAATATGGTGCAGGTGAAATTATTCGGATCTTTGGTGAAGGGCCTTAGGACTGGATTGGATTTATTAATTCAAGTCCAGAAGGAAGGTTGCATTATTTCTCTATCAAAAGTAGTTAAACTGCCACAGCTCACCAGCAATGGTGGGCTCGATCAATTCCTCACTCAATTTGAAGCAGCTGTAGATAGCGAATTTCCAAATTATCAGGTTTTCCCTCGCCTTTCTTTTATCATCTCATGCCTCATTCCATAGTTTTATAACACTCAAACTGCATCTTATATCTTCTTCTATGGAATCCTTTGTTGTGCGCCGAAAGCGGAACAAATGTACTCACAACACCAAAGTTATTCAAGACATACAATATGACACTCAAAACTTGATGATTTCAACAGCAGAAAGAATGGCATTATATAGCCTTCTGTTAAACCTAAAGATAAACTAACAAGCCAAAAAAAGACCTTGAGAATAGGTCTTGGTCCTAGAGAATAGGGCTTATGACAGTGTTCAACAATCTCCACCTTGTCATAAGATCTCCAAGTTATAGCTAATTTGGTTGCTACCATGTCAACACACTACTCCCTTCCGACGTTGATGAAATCTAAACAATGCCAGAACTTTTCACGAGTGATAACCTTTGTCAACATATCAGCAGGGTTATCAGCTGTTCCAATTTTTAATAACCGAATATCCCCTTTGCTAATAATTTCTCGAATAAAGTGAAAACGGACATCAATGTGTTTTGTACGAGCATGATGGACTTGATTTTTTGACAAGCAAATAGCGCTCTGGCTATCACAAAATACATCTATATGTTCCTGCAAAATACCCAAGTCATTGATCAAACCATGCATCCAAATAGCTTCTTTAAAAGCTTCTGTTACTGCCATATACTCTGCTTCAGTGGTAGACAATGCAACAGTAGACTGCAATGTTGAACGCCAACAAACAGGTCCACCAGCCATAGTAAATAAATAACCCGTAGTAGATCGTCGCTTATCCAAATCACCAGCATAATCAGAATCCACATAACCAGCTAAGAATCCATTTTACAGCCTGCCAATGCTCTTTACCAGGATTATGCATATAACGACTCACCATGCTTACTGCGTGTGAAAGATCAGGTCGAGTACACACCATAGCATACATCAACGCACCAACAGCATTTGTATAAGGAATGTTCTCCATATACCTTTTGTCATCATCAGAACTTGGACACATGGAAGCACTAAGCTTGAAATGAGGAGCAAGTGGAGTACTAACGGGTTTGGTTGAATTATTCAAACTAAATCTTGACAATACCTTGCGTAGATATTGAGACTGAGTCAACCAGACTGTACCTTTTTTCCGATCTCGCTCTATCTCCATTCCAAGTATTTTCTTTGCATTGCCTAAGTCTTTCATTTCAAATGTTTTAGAAAGCTCATCTTTGAGCTTATCAATCTCCATCTGTCTCTTTGAAGCAATTAACATATCATCAACATATAAGAGCAAATAGATAAACGATCCATCATCGAGACACCGATAATACACACAATGGTCAAATTGACTATGAGTATACATATGCTCTACCATGAAATGATCAAACCTTTTATACCATTGGCGAGGGGATTGCTTCAGCCCATACAAAGATTTCTTCAATCTGCATACTAAATGTTGTTGTCCAACTACTTGGAAACCAACTGGTTGCGCCATATATATTTCTTCTTCCAAATCTCCATGCAAAAAAGCAGTTTTTACATCAAGTTGTGCAAGCTCAAGATTAAATTGAGCAACCAAAGCCAACAAAATTCGAATGGAAGAATGTTTTACCACAGGTGAGAAAATTTCATTGTAATCAATACCTTCCTTTTGTGCGTAACCTTTAGCCACAAGTCGAGCCTTATAACGTATACCAGAAGAGTCTTCCTTTTTTGCAAAAACCCATTTACAACCAATTTCCTTCTTACCTTTTGGAAGTGGTACCAAATCCCAAGTTTGATTTATCTCCAATGATGCTATCTCCTGATTCACAGCCTCTTGCCAGTGTAAGCTATCCGGGCTCTGAATAGCATCTTTGTAGCTGTTAGGAACTCCATCAATCAAAGAGAAAGCATATGCTATCGTATCATCAAACCTTGCAGGTTTTCGAATTACCCTTCGTGGTCTATTCTTGGCGATTGACTCAGGTTCCTCCACTCTTTCATTCACAAGGCTTTGCTCCTCAAGACTTTGCTCTTTTTGTTCTAAGACATCAAAGTTATTATTTACCTGATCAATAGGTTCTTCGGTAGGAGCAACCACATCAGGAGAGAACACCACCTTCTCCACCTGCTTCAATGCCTCGTCATTATTTTCAATTTTCTGCAAAAACATTCCAGACTCATCGAATGTCACATCTCGACTATTAACAATTTTACTTGTTTCTGGACACCATAACCTATAGCCCTTCACACCTTTGCTAAAGCCCATAAACTTGGCTTTTTTTTGCTCTAGGATCCAGTTTTGAGTTTGTCACATGATAATAAGCAGGACACCCAAACACATGCAATTTATCATAATCACTAACAGGACTACCTGACCATACCTCAAGCGGAGTTCTCCCACCGTTTCCAGAAACAGGTAAACGATTCACCAAGTGAACTGCATAACTGAGAGCCTCAGCCCAAAATGCCTTACTCAATCCTGCTTGAGACAATATGCATCGAACCTTCTCTATTAATGTCTGGTTCATTCTCTCAGCAACTCCATTTTGTTGTGGCTTACCAGGAACAGTGAAGTGTCGAACGATCCCTTCATCTCGGCATACTTTAAGGAATGGATCATAAGTATATTCTCCCCCGTTGTCTGATCTCAGCTTTTTGATTTTCCTATCCGTCTGATTCTCTACCATTTTCTTCCACTCTAGGAAGATTTGGAGAACCTCGTTTTTGTGCCTCATGGGATACATCCAAACTCTCTTCGAGTAGTCATCAATAAAGGTGACAAACCACCTCTTTCCTCCCAATGAGACATTCTTTGTGGGACCCCATACATCGGTGTGAACATAATCCAAAATACCCTTTGTTTGGTGTATAGCTGTACCAAACTTCACATTTTTTTGTTTACCAAATATACAATGTTCACAGAAATCAATTTTTCCAGTTGTGGCACCCTTAAGGACTCCTTGGTTCACCAATGTCTGAAGCGCCTTCTCACCAGCATGCCCGAGTCGCATGTGCCATAATTTCGATATGTCTTGTTCTTTCGAACTTGCCATAGCAGCATGCCCAATTATTGTGGTTCCGTTGAGGTAGTATATGCTACCTCTTCTAGTTCCTGTAATTGCCACCAAAGCTCCACGAGCTACTTTCAAATTCCCTCCTTCCAAAATGATGCGATAACCACTCGCATCCAAAACGCCAAGTGAAATCAAGTTTTTCTTCAAGTCAGGAACATACCTCACATCTTTGAGTTTTCGTATAACCCCATCAAACATCTTGATTTGTACTGAGCCGATTCCCATTATCTTGCAAGTACTATCATTGCCCATATAGACAACTCCACCATTGAACTTTTTGAAGTCCAAAAACATCTCTTTGTTGGGACACATATGATAGGAGCACCCAGAATCAAGAATCCATTCCATGGTTTGGCTGGCTGATAAGGAGATTGTCAAGGCATCATCTGTATCAGTGTCGTCATCTTTAACCACATTGGACTTCGACCCCTTCTCTTTTAAGATCGAACAATCTTTTTTCCAATGGCCTTTCTGTCGACAATATGCACACTCATTTTTATCAAGTTTTCTCCAATTATCAGATCTACCTCTCGACTTTAATCGAGACTCTCCACATTCGTTCCTTTTCCAGGTAGAAGTTCTTCCATGAGCAGTGAGAACATTTGAGCTAGAGTTTTGATACGTCTCCTTTTCCTTCTTTCGCATCTCATTGTTTATTAAGGCATTTGAAACATCTTCAAAATCAATATTAGTGATTCCATGTAGTAGGGTTGTTACTAAAAACTCGTAGGATTCCGGCAAAGAGTTTAATAACAACAACGCCTTGTCCTCGTCATCAATCTTAACATCAAGATTGAGCAAATCAGTGATGATTTTGTTAAAATCATCCAAATGCTCAGCCATTGAGATACCTTCCTTGTAGTCAAAACGGAAGAGTTTCTTCTTCAAATAGAGTTTATTTTCCACACTCTTCTTCATATATTTCGCTTCAAGCTTGTCCCATAATTCTTTCGCCATGGTAACCTTCATAAATGGATATTTCTGATCCTTGCCAAGACAGGATCGAATAATTCCACAGGCTTGCCGATTTAATTTTGTCCATTCTGCTTCTGTCATGTCTTCAGGCATCTCCTCTTGGAGAGAAACATCGAGGTCTTGCATGACCAGCAAATCGCTAACTTCGCCTCGCCAAACACCAAAATTATTGGTTCCATCAAATTTTTCTACTTCGAGATTGGAACTCCACACTCTCGATCCACGTCGTGATGGTTCGGCCATTTGCAATAATTAATCTGGATGTAACTCAAAAACACAATTCTTGAAAACTGATTTTCAAGAGAATAAACACGATTGTGAGCACGTCTAATGGTCGATGAGGCCCAAACTTTCACAATACCCCCAAATACCACAACAATGCTCTGACACCACTTGTTGTGCGCCGAAAGCGGAACAAATGTACTCACAACACCAAAGTTATTCAAGACATACAATATGACACTCAAAACTTGATGATTTCAACAGCAGAAAGAATGGCATTATATAGCCTTCTGTTAAACCTAAAGATAAACTAACAAGCCAAAAAAAGACCTTGAGAATAGGTCTTGGTCCTAGAGAATAGGGCTTATGACAGTGTTCAACATCCTTCGCTTGAGATCTCAGCTAAAAATGTTTGTTTGTAATTTTTTCTCAGAACCATGATGTAACGGATTCCGATGCTGAAAGACTCTCTATATTAATCGAGTTATTTGTGGAAAAAGCTACTGAATGGTGTGAAGTAATTCATGCCCTCAATTGTATTGATGTGCTGAGATCATTTGCAGTAATTGGTCATTCATCTAGAGGGTCCATGTCTAGACCTATTATTTTGCCTCAATCGAGTAATTCAACGTCGAGTCCAGAAAAGCAGGGGCCAGTTCTTCAAATTAATGGGCTATGGCATCCATATGCCCTTGTGGAGAACGGAGAATCACCAGTTCCTAATGATATGATCCTTGGTCCTGATAAAGATGGCTACCATCCCCATACTCTACTGCTAACGGGACCAAACATGGGCGGGAAATCAACACTTCTTCGTTCTACTTGTCTAGCTGTTATTCTTGCACAGGTATGTAGCAAATTTCGTTATCATAGCGGCAAGACATTTTTGAAAATTAAGCTTATAATACTTTGGAAAGATGAAAACCATGAACATTTTTTAAAATTAAAAAAAAAAAAACCAAAATCAAAGGGTTATAAACGAAACGTAAAATAGATAAAACATTATTATTTCATCCCACACTCTGGTTGAATTGCAGTTGGGTTGCTACGTGCCTTGTGAGACATGCACGCTCTCGGTTGTGGATACCATCTTTACGAGACTTGGTGCTACGGATCGAATCATGACAGGAGAAAGTAAGAGTTTATTTGTTTTTATTGTCACAAGAAATAATTTTAAATAAAATCAAATTTTCTATTAATACTTTCTAAATAATTGATAATTTAGTATGTCTAGCTTCTTGAATTATTTTAGATGATTAAATATATCTTTTAAAGAAATTTAATTAATAAAAAGTAGTTAAAACTTTTGAATTAGTTTAAAAGTTATTTTTGAAGAAATTTTTGCGTGATAATTTATCCAAAAATAACTTTTGAATTAATCCAATTTTTTAGAGTTTTTTTAATTAAGATTTTTTTTTTAAAGGAACACATTTAAGAAGTTAAACCCACTTCAGATTATTTGTTTTTTTCAAGTGAACTTCTATGAATTCCCGAAGGATGGGCATGGTTAGTGCATGGAAAATGCATAGATATAAATTTCAGTAGTACCAAATAATTTCTTGTGAAACAATAACAATCCATGTCTCTGTACTCTGTAGGTACCTTCCTTGTTGAATGCTCAGAAACAGCTTCAGTTCTCCAACATGCTACTCAGGACTCTCTTGTTATTCTTGACGAACTCGGGCGAGGAACGAGCACATTTGATGGCTATGCCATTGCATATGCTGTGAGTTTTGTTTTCATTTAATCCATCTCATTCACAATTATTCTCGAGCTTAAAATTTCTACCATTGATTTTACATGGTTAACCAAAATAAAAAAAATAAAAAAAATCTTTTTCTAGTATACATGCTTTCATCTGTAACTCTGCCGTCGAAGTAAGCGTCTGCATTCTAAGGTCCACTTTACTATAGATAGAAATACATCAAGTCAGTTGATTTGGTCTTATGCATTACTAATTTACGCTTGATATTTTACTTTTATGTTCATTTTGAATGTTTATTTTAAATTTACATCATCCTGCTACTTACTAAGGTTTTTATAACTCATGTCTTCATTCTGACTGGAAATTTTGATATTCAAAAGAGAGTTTATGTTCAAAATCACTTCGAAATATGTCTTCAATTATGTTAAATCAATTCAATGTTTGATTCTACACATTTAAGCGTAGTTTTTATACCATTAAAATTGATTTTGAAAATGACAAATAATTTAAAATCACTCCCAAGTTTGTCCTAAGACATGGTGCGATGATAGTACCTCGAACATGGGCATAATTCATGTTGGATGGATGTAGTATACATTTGCTGCTTGATTTTTGCATAAACTATAAAATATCACTTGCAAATATCCATCCCCTATTGATCAAACAATATTAATGTGTATGAATCCGTTCTTCAGGTGTTTCGCCATCTGATAGAAAAGGTGAACTGTCGACTTCTATTTGCTACTCACTACCACCCTCTAACAAAGGAGTTTGCCTCTCATCCTCACGTCATGCTTCAACACATGGCCTGCGCATTCAAGGACCATGAGCTGGTTTTTCTATATCGCCTCCGCTCCGGAGCATGCCCTGAGAGCTACGGGTTGCAAGTAGCAACCATGGCTGGAATCCCGGGGCGAGTCGTTGAAGCAGCTTCAAAAGCTAGCCAAATGCTGAAGAAAACCATCAAAGAGAGCTTCAAATCGAGCGAACAACGCTCCCAGTTTTCAACTCTTCATGAAGAGTGGTTGAAAACTCTAATCGCGGTCTCGGAGTTTCGAGGTAATGATCTCGACGAAAATGATGCTTTTGATACTTTATTTTGTTTATGGTATGAGCTTAAGAGATCATATCACTGCTAGGTTGATAATTGTATGATAGGATATATGCATTTAGGTCCTTTTAATCTTTGAGGACTTATATTTTGTACATAAAAATACTCTTAATCTATTTTAATATGTTTTTGAATGAATTGATCTCATTCCACAAAAATAAAAAGTTATTTATAGCATACTGCAAGACCTTTTAAAGAGTTTCTATATGCTTTCAATTAGTTAAAAAGCATATTATTTCTACAAAATTCATGAAATTTCAATGAAAATTAAAGAAATTTATGCTTTTATGGAGATTTTTACATTGTTTTTTAAAATTAAATTGAGTGAGTTAATTAACAAAAAATTATTAGAGGTATTGTGAACTTTATGGGTTAAGAGCCCACTGGTTAAAAGGCATCGGGCCCAAATTTCATCTTTATGGGCTTCACATATAGACTGAGGCCCATTAGATTTTAGAGGCATTTTGGATTCACATTCTTAACTTTTTCCGAAATCAAGTATTATGGCTGTTTCAATTGTTTTGATTATTAAATTTTATTGTGAAAAAATAGTATTAAATAAAATTTCAAAAAAATAAAATAAAAGAAGCTAAATGTCATATTTTATTATTCAAAATGATATTCGTATTATTGAACCTTATAAAATAGTTCAACTTTATGGTATTTTGTCCTCTCTCTCTCTCTCTTTTTTTTTTTACCCATAAGCAATTCTCATTTTTCATTTTATTAATTATTTAAACTTGATAATTATGGATCGTAAAGGCTTTTAATAATATTTAAACAATTAATTCAAGTCGTTGAGAAATTAATTTAAGTTTATATAAACTTCACGACTTTATAATAACTTATTGTAACAATTTATTAAGATTAATATTCACTAATAAACACGACACTTGTTTGTTAGCTCATATTTCAATTTTTTTTTAAAAAAAAAATTGTCTCTCTATATTTTACCTACTAAAGCAAATTTTAACTTCAAATCTTTAATTTCATCAAATTTCCACTTAAATATATATTATAAATGGTATGCTAATTGTTTCTTTAACAAATTTGCAAATTGAGATGTTATATATGCTTTAAATAGTAGATTTAAAAAACAAATATATTATGTGTAGATGATATCAACTCTGGAAAACAAGAATTTTTGCCAAACATTGAAAGGCCTAGAAGTCTGTTAGAGAAAAAAGTCTTCTTTTTCCATCCCGAGTCACATTCGGAAGCATCATAAAAGAAGAAACCAAATGCATCTTACTATACACGCATAGTTCGGGGTAGGAGTATAGTGTAGGGAAGAAGCAAACCGGGTACGAAAGAAAGTTTAAGAAATCGGGTATTTCGCCCAATAAAAAAATTGTGACCTGAAAATCAAAACCATAGAATTGGTAATTGTTTCTTGTTGATAAGAAAAACTTGCATGATTTTACTTAATAAAAACTTGATTTATTTTGGAAAAAAAAAAAAAAAAAGTTACTTGATTTTATTTTATAATTTGTTTGGTGGATTTTATGAGCATTATTAAAAATAATTTTGGTAGGGCTGAAATGGACCATGTCCTAATGGACAGCTGCCTCCAGCTGTCAGGAAGGCTCTGAACTGAGCCGAGTACTTCAGCTCCTCAACAGAATTCACATTATCTTTTTTATTTTATTTATTTATTTATTTTATTTGTTGTTTAGTACAATAACTTATTCAAATTGAATTATTGAAAACTTCACCCATTGTTTTTATTCTCATTTTCATCATATTTCATATTCAAATTTCTTATTTTATGTTATAATTTCATATTATCAAATAATAAAAACAAAAATCCAAATTTCTATCCATTTATAGTCAACTTCCCTACAAAACTATATTATCATAACCAATAATAATAATAATAATAATAATAATAATTTGAAAAACCCCAAAATTGGTATTAAGTTTGGTATTAAATAGCCTTAAATTTTATTTACAATAGTCTAAATTTCTTTTATTTATAATATAAAATAAAAACCCCAAGCCCAAGCTCAAGCTCTCTGCTAGTAGATATTGTCTTTCGAGCTTTCCGTCAAAGTTTTTAAAACGCGTTTGCTAGTGAGAAGTTTTCACAGGCTTATAAAGAGTGTTTGGTGTTTCGTTCTCCTCCCCAACCGATGTGGGATCTCATAATTCACCCCCACAACCTTATAAAGGGTGGATCAATCCACCCTTCCCCCATTCGGAGCCCAGCGTCCTCGCTGACACTCGTTTCTTTCTCCAATCAATGTGAGACCCCCACCAAATTCACCCTCTTTGGGGCCGAGCGTCCTGTTGGCACACCGCCTTATGTCTACCCCCTTCGAAGTTCAGCCTCCTTGGTGGCACATCGCTTAGTGTCTGACTCTACGGCTCAAGCCCACTACTAGCATATATTATTCTTTTTGGGCTTTCCCTTTCAAGGGTTCTCTCAAGGTTTTTGAGACGCGTCTACTAAGAAGAAGTTTCCACATCGTGTTTCATTCTCCTCCTTAGCCGATGCGGGATCTCACGTATACTAAATAAAAAAAAAAAAAAAAATTATTTAGCTGAGACTATTACTTATTTGAGATTACTAATTACAAGAGGCATCAATTATTCTTAATAAATAAATAAAAACTATTTATCAGAATTAAAAAAATAATATATATATATATATAGGTAATTTATTTAAAATAATTATTCACAAAATTTTCATTTTAAAGTAGAAAAATCAATTTATTTAAAATAATTATTCACAAAATTTTCATTTTAAAGTAGAAAAATCAATTTATTTAAAATAAGTAGACAGATTTTTTTTTTTATTTAAATGTACCATCAACAACTCCATTGCTAAATTATAATTTTTTTTTTTAATTATTTGTTTATTTTTATATTAGTTGGTAGTTTGAAATACATTATGTTATAAATTCGACCGAAAATTATTTTTATTTGAAATTGTCAATAAGATAGGGTGGAATATTTCCAATGTTACACTATTGGAAACTTTACCTTAATAATTATTTAATTATTTAATTATATAATTATATAATATGAATCAAAGTTGTTAAGATGTTAAAATCAACTTTTATCTTATACAACCATACAAAATAAGTCCAAAAGAAAAATTACTATTTTGTAATTACAAATTAAAGAAATTTAATTTAATATTAGAATATTTTTCCTTTTTATTTTCATAAAATTATTTTTTAGGCAAATAATGAGGGATGGCCAAAAATATAAATTACTTCTCAAAATCCAAAATAAATAAATAAATAAATAAATAATTTGTCTTGTTGTGCTTCTTTTACAAGACAAAAAAAACTCCTTTAGTTCCCACTCACAACCAACAAAGATTTGGTTCCTATATTGTTCTTCAGCTTTTTGGTGTCCTTTAATTTACACCTTTTTTCAAGCTGTCAAAACCTCAAACTAATCCAATTCTCCAATCATTTTGTCTTTTTCTTTTTTAAGACGAGAATCTCGTGTTTGGTATGACGTCTTTTAGATGAAATCAATATCAAATTCACGAGAGTTTACGTCCAAAGTGGATAATATCATACCGTCGTAAAGACATATGGAGGGTTCGTTGTTTCTATCAAGTGGTATCAGATTCATGCCCTTGACGTAAACGTCAATGGGTAGAAGCCTTTGCAGCTAAATAGTGAAATTGATGAGCATAAAAGCTCGGTGGGTTATTCATTCGGAGAGAGTGTTGTTGGGACTGTAAATGTGAGATCCCACATCGATTGGAGAGGAGAACGAACCATTCCTTATAAAATGTGTGGAAATTTCTCCCTAACATACGCGTTTTAAAATCATGAGGCTGATATCTACTGGTGGTGGGCTTGGGCCTTAGGAGTAAGATCGTGGATAACAAATGATCACAAATATTTTCATTGATATTGACGGGTTAACGATAATTGACCTGAGCTCATCTTTAATTTTATAATTCAACGAAAAAAATTGACCCGTTCCGCAACTTATTGTTTAGGTAGAAACAACCGTATTATAAAATAAGAGAGAGGTCCTTGCCACCGATAATATTTAATTATTTTATTAATTTTGTTGATAATATTATTTGTTCTCGCTATTAAATGAAATATTCAAATATATTAATTATGAACTTTGTCACACATTTATAATTGGTTATAATAATCAATAATATATTAATGTGGGTACGAAAAATCGAATATATAATGAAATAAAATCGGTACCTTACCAATTTTATTTTTATTATTATTATTTTGTAGTTCAAATTAGTCTATTTGTTGAGATGGAAATTGTTTATTTCTTTATTTATTAAAAATATTAATAAAAATAATATAATATAAAAGTTTACGAGTAATATTTGTAATTTAGCGAAAATTTAATTATAAAAATAAATGTATTCTAATTTTAAATTTATTAAAAAATACATAAGACTTTATTTAAATAAATATTAAGATAAAATAGATGAAAAATAGTATTTTTGACTTTTTAATTTTGATAGAGTAACATATTTAAGTGTAGAAAGGACCAAACATGAATCCCACTATGCAAGAATTTTGTGGTCCAATTAAGGTGGTCCCCACAACATGGGTCGTGGGCCCATGTTTTACAACTCTCGTAGTCGTATTTTTTTATAATCGTGTAACGTTATGATATTCTTAAGAGGAATATAAATTCTCTCTTTACTCGACCGAACATGACTTATATAGAACGAACCTTCATTTAGCCATACAACCTACACGTTTTTACACAATCTGAAACTTCATTAGTATGTCTACAAACCCGTTGTTAGGTCAAAATTGCCTTAAAAAACAATTAACTGAAACTTATCGAGTGATTTCAGCACTCATCAGGGCAATATAAAGCTCAATGTTGCATAACAGCTAATTATCTGCTAACAGAAATTCTCGGGTCCCTCAAAAAAATTAAATTAAATTGAAAATTAAAAATAAAAATTGGTTTTTTTCCTATAAAATAAAAGGAATTTAAGCTGACTACGCAAATTTAAAATAAAAAAAAGGAGGGTGGTGCTTAAAATTTCAAATTTTGGCTCCATAATTTGCGTCCCTAACAGCTCATACTCTATTGACCAATGCCTTTTTTTTTTTTTTCTTTTTTTTTCCTACGCGTTTTTGCTTTATTATTATTATTATTATTATTATTAGAATTAGAATTTCTTTATTCTTTTCGTGTTCTACATAAAATTACTCAAAATAAAATAAAATAAAATAAAAACATTAAAAAAACACTATTTTGTATTTTAATTTATATTATTTTTTCCAAACTTTTCATCTATAAAAATTTCATAAATCCTAGCCAAATGTTATTTTTAAAATTATATATTTTTATTAAATAATTATAATATGATATAAGTCCTAACTAATTAAATTATAGTTTATAAAATTTTAATTAAATTATAAGAGTAAAGATTTGAAATTAAAATGATATTCAAGAACTATATTAATTATTATCTTTACATATTAATATTTGAACCAACCTAATAAATACCATGTGGGGAGGTTTAGTAAAATATCAATTAATATATCCATAAACTATATATATATATATATATTTTGGATAATTAAAAAATATTATTTCTAGAATTTTTCAACTGGACAATTAATTAATTCAATTGACTAATTTGTTTATGTAAGTGTACGCTACCTTCCAAAAACGTAGGGCTAAAAATGGAAAGTTGTTGCAAATTTTAGTTTTGCAACCATTTTCCCATTTAATTTTACTTCTTTTGAGGTTAAAAAATAATATTTTATTTTTAAATATAATATAAAATACTTATTAGAATCCAAATTGGACAACTTAATTACATACGTTCATATGACTATCCAACCTAACACCGTAAGGGTCGAGATGGGTTTGATTTTTTGAAGAAAAAAAGAATTTAGGTCGGTTTGTAAGTTAGCATTCTTTTTCGAGTTGACCCGACCAACTCAAAAATAGGATTACACAAAAATTAAAAATATTTGACGTTTATTATTGATGTTAGTGATACGCGAATGTTAGATATTTAAATTTTATGAGATTTTAGTTATTAATGTAATATGTACGGTAGATAAATATTTTTTTTTACACCGATATATTTTTTATATAATTTTTTTTAAAAAAATTGGAAAATAGTTTTACAAGCAAGTGATGTGACTAATATTCAGAATAACATTAATATATATATATAAGTCAAAATAACAATGAATGGAAAAGCTTAATATGATGAGTAAGCGACACGTAGGATTCTACGTCAGCATAATTCGTCCCACTCGGCTTGGCTTTACTCTTCCACATGGCGTATGGGCCCAATTTTCTCTTGGAAGTAATCCACGTTGTCTTTGGACATTGTGGGGACCACATGTAATCACACGTAGTTTCAATTAATGGATGATTTGGGTTAAAAAAACTGAATTTTAGCGTAATTTTAAAATTATTATGAAAATTTAAAATATTAATGTTTGTAGCAAGTCAATATTTGATATTTGAAATTTATGAAATATTAGTTACGAATTTAACGAGATAAATTTGATTTTTTTAAATAATAATAAAAAAAATAACAACCAACGGTACAATCCAACTCAATCTAGTTGCAAGGGTTGTTCGGGTCACCAACCCAAAATTTCGAGTAGATCCAAAAGATTTTCTCGATTCAACTTAACCCGTGTTCACCCTAAATGAATTTTCTAACAAAAAAGCATAAAGAGAAAGAGAAGAGAAAGATGTTGGACAAGATCGACCGCTACCTATTATGAAAAATGTAGAATATCTAATTTCTCGTCTTACCTCATTGAACCCAAAATTAACCTCCGTAGATTTTTTTTTTTTTTTTTTTTTGAGAATAATAGTTTTATTTATGTAATTTTCAGTTTGTTTTAAAATAAATCAAGTAAAAATAGTTTTAAATTTTATGTTTAAGTTGATATAACTTTTAAAAATAAAAAATGCAATATTTATACCATTTTTAATGTTTTTTTAAATAAAAATATGAGCAAATGTTGGTATATTTAATTTTGAAATAAATATTTATTTATTTCGAGATACAATTATGGATACTTGAAGTGTGGAAAATAGAGCATTTATTAATATTCCATTTTTTAAATATACATTTTTTTTTATTCTAAAGTATTTGACTTTAATATCCTAAAAATATAATTAAAAAAATGAAAATAGTTTAAATTCGTTTCTTCATCTTATACAAAAATTGCTTCAAGAAGCCTTTTGAAAATGGGTAAAAGAATCGCTTCGACACTGCAAAGCAAAACGCAGCGTTTAGCACTTTTCATATATTCATACTTGATTGTCGGGCACATGAAAGCAATCCTTTTTCTTTTCTTTTTTTTAAGCTTTATTTAAATTCCACTTATTTGTTAAGGTATTTATAAGAATCATTCTCCTTCCTTCCATTGGCTCGTGGGTCCCACGTGATTAAAATCCACCTGGATATTAAAAATAATTAAATAATTTTTACTTCTAAACTAAGTTACAGATCTTATTAATAGTATTTAAGTGTAGAGATGAAAATTCAATTACGTCTATCGAATAATACCAAATCCCTATGCCTCTCCCGACACTTCAGAAGCTGTGTATTCAAGCATTTGATCTAATGAAACGTTGTAATATAAAGTCTATAAAAACTGATGACATCACCTACTGAAAATGAAAATTGTGGAGCAGATTATTTTCATCTCATCTTTCACGATACACTATCGTTATTTATTATTATTTAAAAAAAAAAAACCTATTTTAATCGATAAGAATGAAAAAGCTTGTTCAACAGCTGACCGAGCAATTACTCTAATTGAGTTTAGAACAATGGTGACGGTGAAATCGAGAAAAAAAAATCTCAAATAGCTCATCATAGGGGTAAAATGGTCATTTATAGAATATTTTCGGACGGATTTGGATAAAAATACCATTTTTGAGTTTTGAGACTCTAATTTTGGTTATTTGGAAATTCAAAGTTGTAATTTCCTTAGAATAGAGATTGAGCCATTTTGGAGATGTTTTTAATATTCACATTATAAATTTGGAAATTAAAATAAAAATAAAAATTTATATCCACGCTGTAAAAAGACCACCGTAGCCCTGACGTGTTCAAGAAGTTGGTAGCAAAAAACGCGTCTATTATTTTCGCAATATACTAATCTCTTTTTTTTTTTTTTAAAATAGAAAATAAAAAATTGGGCGCGTTGATAATAATGTGGACGCGGTGCACCACACTAACATGGGCCCTCCTCATCAGCGCCGACGATCCAGCCACAGGACCGCGTGGGACCCACTTCCAAACTGGCTGTCCGTTGTCGCTTTCTTACGTGGGGCGTTGGTATAATCCGACCTGGCACTGGTTTTCCACCGTCAGATCTTCGTGGATTTCACGGAATCGGGAAGTGGATCAACATTATTCCTGATGTGAACGCCCGTAGCAGATAGAAAGCGCGGTGACGATGTTTTGACTTTGTAATGAATGTAGGGTAGTTTGGGGATTTTAATTGTCTGATTACGTTTATTACATTGATTAAATTACCATATTCGATTTTTTTTTTTTTTTTTTTTATATTTTTCTATATTTTTTAATTTAATTTTTGTTTACTTATTTTATTACTAAATTATAAAAAATGCCCGTGATTTTTATCCTCCTCTCTAACTTTCAAACGTTTTAATAATACGGATTGAAAATTGAGGGTAAAAAATGAAACAAATTTAAAAAGTTGGGGGCAAAAATGGTATTTACACCCATTTATTTATTTATTTGGACTTCAATTAGCTAGAGTAAGTCGTCTACCTTCCATAATTTCATAGCAATTATGGAAATGTTGGGCTTTATTTATTTATTTTGAATGAAGGGCAATTTGGTAAATTCAAAATAAAATTAAAAAAAGGGACATGAACGGCATGAAATCTTTAGAAAAACACACAGTAGCCTCCCGTGAGCATCGGTAGTCGGGAAAAACAGTTTTGAATTAATTAATTAATATTATTTTTAAAAAATTTCTCTTTTATTATTTATTTATTTATTTTTAAAATTTTAAAATTTCAAATCAATTCCTTAGCCAACGTGCCGCCCACCTCATTTACTTCTCTATCTATACATACCAACAAATTTCCTCCACTCTTCAATTTATCACGAGAATTTGCACGAACTTCTCGTGATATTGCCGGCCAGCATATCATTTGTTTTTCCGGTCAACTCAGCGCCGGCGGACGGCAGTTCCACCACCACCACACCGACTCTCATTAATTAATAAAGTTAATATTTTATCGTTATGCTATGCAACTACTGGTTGAATTTTCAAAGATGACGTGGGCATTTTTGTAATTTCATACATGGTTTATTCCATGCGTTGGCTTGGAGAGTTGAAGGAAGAATAGGAATGAGAAAAGTATACAACTAAAAACGTATGGTATACCAATTCACATTAAAAAAAAAAAAAAATCATATTTTTTCATATTTACTCCATTTTATTTCATGACATTATTAATTTTTTAATATGAAAACAATATTGATTTATCATTTCCAATTTGATAAATACATTTAAAAATTAACCCCCTAATTTTCAATGATTTTTTGGTTATATATATATATATATATATATATATAAAAGAATCAGACCTCTATTATTAAGTTAAATAGTTTTTTAGTCAAATAATTTATTAAAATAATGAGGAGTAATGATTGAAATGATTTTTTTATATGAAAAAAATACACCAAAAAAAAAAAACTATGAATTTAGTCCATCAAATTTCGAATTTTATCATTTAAACTTTTAATTTTAGTAAAATCAATCGAGATAACTAATTGTATATATATATAATTTAATATTTAATAAAATTTTAAAGCTGTATTATTCACAAAATTAAAATTTTAAAGAGTAAAATAAAGGGGAAATTTGAAAGAATTTAAGCAAAAGAAATAAAAAAGAGAATAAATTCTAAGAAAGGAAAAAAGGAATAATTTTGAAAATAAATAAATGGAAAAAGAAAAAAGAAAAAAAGAAAAAAAAGAATCTGGTGGGCTTTGAGCTGTAATATAGCTGGCCCTTTTTTCACGTATTATTTCTCCTTCACACACACACACACACACACACACACACACAAAGCTCTGAAATCCCTCTTTATCTTTCTCTCCCACATTTTGAAGCTCAGATCTCAAAGAAACAAGGGATTTCTGAATTTTCCTGCAAAAAAATAAACCCAAAAGAAAAGCAAAATCCGCCATTGTTTTTGAGAAAGGGTTTAGCGAAGGAAGGAAGGAAGGAAGGAAGGAAGAAAGCTGAAGAAAGTGGGAATTTGTGGAATCAGATGTCTCTCATATGAGATGAAGACCCATTCCCATTTCAACATTCATCTTTTCTTCCAAATTTTCCTCTTCTTCGGCACTCTTTTCTGCCTCTCCTCTGCTGTTTCTGACGACCTTCTTCAACTTTCCGGCCATGGCGGCCGAGGCCGCGGCCTCACCGACGCCGAAGCTCACTACATCCGTCAGCGCCAACTTCTTTCCGTCAGAGACGAATTCGGCGACCGTGGTGAAGAAGTCACCGTCGATCCCAAGCTTGTTTTTGAAAACGACAGAATCAGAAATGCTTACATAGCGTTACAAGCTTGGAAGCAAGCGATTCTCTCTGATCCTTTCAATCTCACTCAGAATTGGGTTGGATCTGATGTTTGTAGCTACAATGGGGTTTTCTGTGCTCCGGCGCCGGATAATTCCTCGATCCGTACGGTCGCCGGTATCGACCTCAACCATGGCGACATTGCCGGTTACTTACCGGAGGAGCTTGGTCTTCTTGTGGATCTTGCATTGTTCCATGTAAACTCGAATCGCTTCTGTGGGACTGTTCCTCACAAGTTCAAGAACTTGAAGCGGTTGTTTGAGTTGGATCTGAGCAACAATCGCTTCGCCGGAAAGTTCCCTCGGGTGGTTCTTGAGCTGCCGGAGCTGAAGTTTTTGGATCTGAGATTTAATGAGTTTGAAGGAACTGTCCCCAAGGAGCTTTTCGACAAGGATTTGGACGCCATTTTCATCAACCATAACAGATTCCGGTTTGACTTGCCGGAAAATTTCGGGAACTCGCCGGTTTCGGTTATTGTTCTTGCGAATAACAAATTTCATGGGTGTGTTCCGGGGAGCATTGGGAATATGACGAGATTGAATGAGATTATTCTGATGAATAATGGGTTTCGATCGTGTTTGCCGTCGGAGATTGGGTTTCTGAAGAATCTGACGGTGTTTGATGTGAGTTTTAATGAGTTTTTTGGGAGTTTGCCGGAGACGATCGGCGGAATGGTGAGTTTAGAGCAGCTGAATGTGGCGCATAATTTCTTGTCTGGGAAGATTCCGGAGAGTATCTGTAAATTGCCGAATCTGCAGAACTTCACTTACTCTTACAATTTCTTTACGGGAGAGGCGCCGTCGTGCTTGGCTTTGCCGGATTTTGATGACCGGAGGAACTGTCTACCTGAGCGGCCGGTACAGCGGTCTGAGAGGCAATGTAAGTCGTTCTTGTCTAAGCCTGTGGATTGCAGTTCTTTTGGATGTCCTTCTTATGTTGCTCCCTCGCCACCTGTAACGGTGCCTTCTCCGCCACCTGTTGTTGTTCCGTCGCCTTCGCCACCTGTTCCCACTCCTTCGCCACCTGTTCCCACTCCTTCGCCACCTACTTCCGAATCACATCCCATTTACCGACCACGCCCTCCGCCACCGCCACCTCCATCCCCCTCTCCCCCTCCGCCGCCTGTTTACTCTCCCCCGCCGCCTCCACCATCCCCACCACCGCCCTCACCACCGCCCCCACCACCACCAGTTTATTCTCCACCACCACCAGTTTATTCTCCACCCCCACCTCCCCCGTCTCCCCCTCCGCCTTCACCACCACCGCCGCCCCCACCGGTTTACTCTCCACCCCCGCCTCCACCATCACCACCACCACCGCCCCCACCGGTTTACTCTCCACCCCCGCCTCCACCATCACCACCACCACCATCGCCCCCACCGCCATCACCCTCACCACCTCCACCATCTCCTCCACCGCCTTCTCCTCCCCCACCATCACCGGTGTATTGTGTACGTCCATCACCCCCACCGCCACCACCAAACTCTCCCCCACCTCCTCCTCCCTTGTTCTCACCACCCCCACCTGTTTACTACTACAATTCACCACCACCGCCCAACTCTCCACCTCCGCCGCCATTGTACTCTCCTCCTCCACCTCCCAACTCGCCGCCTCCTCCACCACACTCACCCCCACCGCCAATCTATCCTTACTTATCTCCCCCACCTCCTCCACCTGTCTATTCTCCCCCTCCACCAGTCTATTCACCGCCCCCACCACCGCCGTGTATAGAGCCTCCTCCACCTCCACCGCCACCATGTATTGAGTATCATGAACCCCCACCCCCACCATCACCCTCACCACCTCCGCCCATCCAATACCTTCCTCCGCCGTCTCCTTCACCCCCACCACCACCACCTCCCACCCCAGTTTACCATTCACCTCCACCGCCAGTCTATTACTCTCCCCCACCACCACCATCACCATCTCCACCTCCACCACCTGCATCACCACCACCATCACCTGTATACGAAGGCCCACTCCCACCAATCTATGGAGTTTCGTACGCCTCTCCCCCACCTCCACCCTACTATTGATTCTTTTGAGAAATTTTCCTCCTCTAACCTTACCTCAAACTCAAGCACTGAAGAAGGAGAAATTCACACCATGCCCTCTTTTAAATCTTCTTCAATGCACTAAAAGTTTCCCAATCTCTCCATTATTTTTCCTCCTCTGAGGAAGAATAATATAGACTTTTAAGGATTATATTTATTTCTGCAACTTAAAAGTGGCCATGCCATGTTCTTCTCTCTTACAAACGTCCCTTGTTTACACACACAGAGTTTGAGGTAAGAGGGAAAATCTCTTCTTATTTGTTTGAATTGTTATGGATATTTGAATTTGTGAAATAAATGGCAGAGAAGAGTAGAAGAAGCGCAGAGAATGTTTATGTTTCAGCAAAATAGAACAAAAAAAAAAAAAAAAAAAAAATTGTATGTATAGAGACAATGGGAAAGCAGTAGTTTCTGCTACTGCTGCTGCCTTTCTGGTTTGTGGGGTTTTTTTTTTCTTTTCTTCTTCTTTTTTCATGTTATTTTTCTCTTCATTATACTTTTGTTTTCCAATTAATAGTATAATCATGAACAATTTACTTGTATCAGAGTGTCTGAATTCAGATTATATTACCTTGAATGTTGTTGTTGTTGTTGCTGTCTGTTCATCTTCAGAATCCTCTGCTTTCCTGTTGTGAATCTTTTTCATTAGGCTTCCATCAAACCTCACTGGGTGTCTACCTGTTCATTCATATCCCTGTTCAAGGAGAGTTAGACAAGCAGAGTTCTTTTCAATTCAATCAAATTTACATCAACATCAACCCCTTAACTTCTTTTTTGTTTGATCTAGTAATAATTCTTCCTGTCCATATCAATTTTACTGGTCAATCTAGCAGTTTAAGCCCTCAAGCTTGACTATTCCAGCTTGAAAATTGTCCGAGTTTGTCCAAGTCTGGTTGACGGGTTACATCAAATTATAGATGTCGAGATTTTTTAGTTCAACAATTGCACAGGTGGGTGTAGTAGAATTCATAGTTGGGGCTTAGTCTAAGCATGTTATAGCTCAAGTCCACCACTGGTAGATAAGATCTGCTTTTGTCTACTTGGGGAGAGGTTTCCACACCCTTTTCGTTTCCCTCTCCAATTGATATAGGATCTTACAATTTACTCCCTTAGAGGCTAGTGTCTTTGCTGACACACCACCCATTGTTTCGCTTTGATGCCATTTGTGACGGCCAAGTCCAACACTAGTGACTCATGATATATTGTCATCAGCCTCACGTTTTAAAACATGTCTCTTTGTCTCTTTGGGAGAGTTCTGCACCTTTGTAAAGAATCTCCTCTCTAACCAATATGTAACAGACTAAAACGGACAATATCTATTAGCGATGAGCTTAAGACTGTTACAAAGGCCGTCGATGAGCTTAAGACTGTTACAAAGGCCGTCGATGAGCTTAAGACTGTTACAAAGGCCGTTGTTTGAGAATTAGGCCGTTGTTTTCCCAATGCATCAAAAGCTTTTGGGGGGAAAAAATTATAATGGTGTACTTTTTCCCCCTTTTGTCATCTTCCAGAGTTCTGAAAAATTTTGGTCCCACACACGAATCGGTAGCCTAGCAGGGAACTTTTTCATCCAAAACGCATCATTTTTACGCCCCTTGATTGGTGCAATTTTGTCTGCTTTTTCAACTTTCTTTTGAGAATTGGATAGATAGAGAAAGAAGTTACCTTATTTTTACTGAGAGGAAAGTGACGTACACGCCAAATCTCTTCATTTTCCATGCCTAGTCTGTAGACTCCACTCAATGCTGCCCACGCAGGTCCACCTTAATCCACAAAATTCATTCAGTAATTTCGTCGAACACCTTCCGAGCACAAGGAATCTGTTAAAAATCTGATCATCCACCCTATAACTACTGCACTACCTGATGAATTCACATAGAAAAATCGCCTGCCCGCACAGATAAATCAACCAAACTCTGTCGGTCATTTCGTCGAACACCTTCCGAGCACTACAAAAAAAATGAAAACTAATTCACTGCAAGATTAGTTTAGATTCTGAAGCAGGCTCTATCAAAAAAGCGAGAATCGTTTTCCATGGCCCTACGATTCTCTGCAACTTGAATTGAATCCAGAATCCACCATGAGAGGATCCGACAGATCTGAGAAATTAACTGCCGCACGCCCCTCCTTTAGTTTATCAAGTCTTGGGTCTCGTCGTTTTCACTGCCCAGACTGAGAAAATTGAATTTCTGCATCGTTTCGTATGCCATAAGGCAAAAGTTTACTGTATTATAGATTCCTCTCACGAATTGGTTTCTTCTCAAATTCATTGCCTTTGCCCTCCATTTTCAGACCTTGTGTGCTTCTTCAAGCATAAAAGGACGATCCACTTTATGAGATATTAAAATCTTACAAACGAATTCCTGCTCAAGAAAATGCAATAAATATTATTATTACTATTTTTTAATTTTATAAGTGAATTAATTATTGTTATTTCTAGCTATTTGAGTGATAATATTATAATTAAATAGAATCAAAATTACGGGTAAATGTATGAATTAATAGAGTTTAAATTGATAGAATTATTATTTTTAATTTTTAATCTGATGATTGATCGTAGTTGTGGGCATAAATTAATTTATGCGAGGCTGGTGTATAGCTTAGTCAACTGTTATACCTCGTAAAGTTGTATTTGGTGTATTTGGTAAATGACATATAAAGTAAATTGTCATAAACAGTAAATAGCTGTGTATAATAGTCAGTAAATAGCTGTGTATAATAGTTATATACGGCAGATGTTTATATCTGGTGAAGCTATATATATATATTTCTATATTATCTATATTCTCTCTTATTTATATATCAGTAGTCATTGATACAAAACTTTTAGTCCATATTCTCCTTCCATTTTCTCTACTCTGTTCTGTGTTTATCTAGATCGAGTGTGCGTTGTTGTGCGATCCTAACATCATTACCAATATTATTATTGTAATTATATATAATATTAAATTTTCAAATTCTCAAAAAAAAAAAAAAAATCTGGACCTATTGTTTAATGACTTGGATAATTTTATATGTTTGAACTTGATAATTAAATAATTTGATTGATAATATCATTACATTTTTATTATGAATTTAAAAGGAGGTTTGTTTGAGAATTAACTATTTAAATAAAAAAAATTAATGTAAATTTAACTATTTAATTTAATTGATTTGAAATATTTTCACATTTTTCAAATAATCATTTTAAATATATTGATTAAAAAGAGATTAATTATTGCCATTATTAATGCTTGGCAACTACTCTATAGTTATCATTCATTATTAAACTATATAATATATATGTTTCATGAACATCATTATTATTGGTTTTAAAATGTTATAAATTTTGAATTTGTGTAATAAATCTCTGATATTTTTTTTATTTTTTTTTCATTTAAAATTCAAATAATTTATAAAAATGGACAAAAAAAATAATGTTATTACCACCAAAAGAAAAAGGTATGATTTAAATGCAAATGGGACCTCCATGAATGAGTGCTTCACATGGGCTGTTAGCTCTTTCGGCCTCACTCACTTTGGTGGTTGGTTGACTTTTCATCCCTAATAACTTTCATTTAATCACTTTTTCCCCCCTTAAAAATAAATCCAATTTAACGTAATTAGATTTTTACCTCCCCTTAATCGAGGCTCGACTCATTTCCGTTTGGAGTCTTAGTCATTTTTTACTATGCCTTCGAGGAGCCTCCTTTTGGAGTCCTTTGTTTGACATTTGAGAATTCTATTGACATGACTAAGTTTAGGGCATGACTCTCATACCATGTTAGACGAACACAGCTCTCCACAATGATACGATATTGTCCACTTTGAGCATAAGCTCTCATGGATTTGCTTTGGGCTTCCCCAAAAGGCCTCATACCAATGAAGATAGTATTCCTATATACAGCCGATGTGGACTTTTCTACACCTACCCTCGAACAAAGTACGCATCCCCTTAATCGAGGCTCGACTCCTTTCCTTTTGGAGTCTTAGTCATTTTTTACTATGCCTTCGAGGAGCCTCCTTTTGGAGTTCTTTGTTCAACATTTGAAGATTTTATTGACATGACTAAGTTTAGGGCATGACTCTGATACCATGTTAGACGAACACGACTCTCCACAATTATATGATATTGTCCACTTTGAGCATAAGCTCTCGTGACTTTGTTTTGAGCTTCCCCAAAAGGCCTCATACCAATGGAGATAGTATTCCTAGATTATAAACCCACGATTATTCCCTAAATTAGCCGATGTGGACTTTTCTACACCTCCCCTCAAACAAAGTACTCCTCCCCTTAATCGAGGCTCGACTCCTTTCCTTTTGGAGTCTTAGTCATTTTTTACTATGCTTTCGAGGAGCCTCCTTTAGGAGTCCTTTGTTCGAAATTTGAGGATTCTATTGACATGACTAAGTTTAGGGCATGACTCTCATACCATGTTAGACGAACGCAGCTCTCCACAATGATATGATATTGTCCACTTTAAGCATAAGCTCTCATGGCTTTGCTTTGGGCTTCCCGTATTCCTAGACTATAAACCCATGATCATTCTCTAAATTAGCCGATGCGGACTTTTCTTTTCATCCAACAAAGTTAAATCTATTTTTCATGACTATGTAGTTAATCGGGATCGGTCGTGAGTTGATATTTAGCTGACTAAAGGAAATTATAAGCATTTATTATTAATTTTATTTAATTATTCATGGGCCTAAAGTTGTTAGGGGAACAAAGGAGCCGTCCAATTAATATTATATGGTTTCATGGGATCAAAATAATTGAGCAGTTGTGAACTACTAATCTTTTGATGTACTTTATAATATCTTAGTTGCACTTCTTCCTTTTCAAAATTATGTGAATGTTTTTAAGATATCAGACAACTTGGGCACTACCATTTTAGCCAATGAATCTATACCCCATGGTCTAATTTTGTTGCTCAAAATCTTGACGAGTACGGGACCGAAGGGTTTAATGAACGTATCCTTGAAAATATTGTCGATTTGAACGTGTCGATAAAGTTGGTGAGGATATATTTAATTATTGGTAAGGACTCGTTTTTTGTCTCGAGACACTTACCTACTTGTGCACGGTTGCATTAATGTTCAACAGAATCTAAGTTGTATACCGACACATTAAGGTCTCGAGGATCATGCATTGACTCTTATTTACTTTTTTTTTTGTCCTAATTTATAAAATATTTATAGAATTTTTTACCGGTAGAAATTAATTAAACAAAGCGATTAGAATTATTTTAAATATAATATTTTAATTTAGAATGTTAAAAAAATCACAACTCAATAGGTTAAATTTTTTTTAGTTACTTTTAAAAATAACTAAAATATTGTAAAACTTCAATATTAAATATTCACAAATTTCATACATCACTTACAAACATCAAATATACAAACATCAAATATTTTTAATCTTTGTAACACATCAAATATTTTTAATCCTCGTAATAATCTTAAATGCAGACATAGACGGGCCGTATCAAAAAACTTTGGGCTTTTGATGCGGATATGGGCTTTGACCTAAAACTCAAAATGGCCCAATTCCAAGCCCAAATCATTCCCTAGGATTTTTCTTGAATTCCTATATTTTTACGGGTTTTGATTCAAGTTCATCTCGAGTACATGGGTGCGTTGGATTAGTGTGAGTTTGGGTGTTAACGAGAAAGATGCATAGGTTGGACTATGGGCGCCCAATTGTATAAAATCCCGAGCATGCGCGTGCCATACAGGCCCTCAATCCAAAAGGTTGCCCACATGCTCCCGCGCGCCCCTCCCCCACATACCCGCGCACCCCCTCGTACTCCCTCGATGTGGAGCTAGGACTAATAGATCGACTCGTAATCAGCTTCTTATATTAGGATAATGTTAGAATTAAAATAATTTAAAAATAAAAGACCAATTTAATCTCTCTTGTAAAAAAATAAATAAAAAGTCAAAAGATAGAATGAAGAGCAGGCGAAGAACCTTGGGATTGAAATGGAGATCACCAGCTCTAATGTCGGCCACCCAGGACGACAATCAGATCGGAACAGTCCGACAATTGCATAAGAAAATGGAAAAAAAAAATAAATAAATAAATAAAAAGAAAAAATGTCTGACAATATGTACAAATATTTGATTATATGTTGTGTTCATGATTGATTGTTTGTTCCAAAGTTGAGTTGTCTCCCACTTACTTTTCTGCTTAACATGTTTTAATTTCCACAATCTCATACGTTTTTCATTATTAAAAATTCAATTAATCTTTATTTTATACTCACAAATTCCAACATACTTTAATGATGTAATAATAGCTACGTTATTGAGAACATCGAGTTAGGGGTGTACACCTAACCTGAGAATCCGAGAATCCAACCAGACCCAATCCGAACTATAAGGGTTTGATTGGATTAGATTGAGTTTCGAGTTGGGTTGGGTCAAATTTTTTTTAACTAAGGTTCAAGTTCAAAATGCAAATGATTGGATCAACTCGACCCAATTCGAGAACCTTAAAAGGAGAGGAACGAAGAAGAAACTAGGACCAAGCCCAGTACCCACGCAGGACAAAGCCTGAAGCCTGTTTGTCGTATGGCGTCTGCAACTATGCATCATTTGCACGGTAATTGTTCTCGCTTGTGCATCATTTGATGAATCCACCTACCTTCTCTCTCCGCTCTTTGATCATGAGTCCAAGATTTTGTCTCTCAGTCTCGGACTTTCAAATGGTAGGCGATGATTAAGTATACCTAGTTTGACCCTGAAAGGTAGTTAGATAAAGATTTTTTTTTAATTTAAACTTTCATCGGGATTTTTCCATTAGAATGACCTGTTGAACTTGTGTTCGTGTAGTACTTTAGTGTCGTTAAAAGTCAAAGCTTATGGTCTCTCTTACATCAAGGCAACCATCTCTCGATGTTTAAGCTCGATGATTTCTAATCTCACTGAGACAACCTTCGAGAGACCAGTTCTCGCTTTCAACAACATTAATGGTTCAAAAAGATAGAAAAGTGAAAGAAAAAAACAAAACTAAACATTCTAAATATATTTAAAAGTATGGGTCGAATAGCAAGCACGTGCTTGCACGTGCCCAATAAATTGTGGGAGCAAATATTAAATAATAAAAAGATAAACGGTCATAGTCAAATAAAAGAAATTAGTCAGCAAAAAAAAAAAAGATTCCTTAGTTTTATTTTCTTGTCTTTTTCTCTCTTTGACCACTCAATTAACCCACAAATGGAAAGCCACGAGAATTAAGGGTTAAATTATAAATTTAATGTATGAACTTTAAAATTTATATATTTTTTAATTTTAATTTTGTTTCATTAATAAATAAAAATGTATATGACCTAATTCTAAATAAAATATGAAATATATAAATTATTTACATAAAAGAGACGTTGCTATTAGTAATATATATTTTCTATTTGTGAAATATTGTTATCATTTTAAAAAAAAATTACATTTAATATTATTTCAATGTAATCAACCTTCAATCACGCCTACACGTGGAAGAGGGACACACATACAAGGAAGACAGGAAGACTTGTTACAATATAGGAAACTTGAGTATTAGATGATTAGGAGAGATGATCCCTAGGACGAGAAGAAATTGAATCCATACACTCGATCCATTGCTTCTACCCCTCCCTGATGCAGCCAGCCCGAGACTCAGACTTGGATTTCAGCCACTGTAGTTCAGATGCAGCCTGACGAGTGAGTGAAGGTTGGGAGTGGGCTGCTTGGGGACGATCTAAAACGATCCCACATTTCAGAAAGAACTGGACAATGGGAAGCCTTTGTTGAGTAATGGGAAGTAAGCTAGTCCCCGAAAAAGCCTTGACAGCTATAAGAAATAGTTGTGGCTCAAAATCAGCTATTCCTAGGTTTTCAGTAACGTGGCTAGTCATTGATCACTCAGCTCACTAGAAATTAGAGTACACAAGTGTGACAACCATCCGTGCCCACGGTAGCGTATACTGATGGAAGCACTATAGTCCCTTGTTCAAAAGACTAATATTAGGTGTCATGATCGTACTTTTCACACCGTGTGACGTTATAATCTTGACAAAGCTCACGACAAGCCTTTTAATAGATCGTGTAGAGACCTGATAGTGATAGAGCTGAGATTGTCCTCGATTGAGACCATCACATGAAATGTCTCAAATACCCTTATATAGAAAAAGCCATTTTCTTTTCGAGCATTATTGACTCTTTTTTTGTCTTCTTAATAATATTTCACCACTTTTGACAACAACACCACTATTTCCCTTTTCAATCTTTCAATTATTGCTTAGAAACGTTATTATTGTGTTTAATTAACTTAGCTTTGGGTCCAACATTCATCCACTACCTTTGCTTGCCAAAGTAACTTAGGGTTTCGGTCTCGGGTTTCCATCGAAATTAAATAATTTCGTCATCGTTCAAAATTATTTCAATATTTTAATATGAACAATCATCAATTTTATCGACGAGTCACCCAAGATCTGTGAAAATGATGATTTTATGCTTAAAATCCTCTTACTACAGGACGCTTACCTAGCCAACATTTAGATCCGGCTCTACTCAAACTTTTCTGGTTTACCCCAGCATTCCCCACTTGTCTGACTGTTGCTGAGCAATTTTGTGATATCAAACGGACCTCTCGAGAAGGTAATTTTAATGTGACCGATTTTCCTTATTTTGCAATCAGTTTCGCTTCCTATTGGTGCTGCTGGGAAATCTGCACAGATAGGATCACATACTTGGTCACCCGATGCTATAGAGGGGTCCACTCCAGTATCCGCTTTGATTCATGCAACTACTATGGTAACAGTTGGCGTTTTCATGATAGCAAGGTGCTCCCCTTTATTTTAATACCCACCTACGGCTTTGATTGTTATTACTTCTGTTGGAGCTGCGCGTGAACGATTTCTTCTCAAATTACGAAAAATCACAAAATTTGTTCCTTGTCATTTTTAAAAAGTAGTTCTCGTTTTAATTTCATATTTCAAAGAATTAAGATTGAAAAATTAATTTGTGGAGTGCGACTTTTTTTTAATAATAAATATCAAAAAAGAAATTAATAAGAAAATTATAAAAATGAAAAAATTGAAAGTTTAGAGTTTAATTAGATAAGAATTTAAATCTATATTAATTAATTTTTAAAATTTTAAAATTTTAAAATTTTAAAATTTATGAGAGGAGAGCCCTTAACATAAATTTAAAAGGCTAGGGACCAATAGGCAATTTCAAAAGTTGAAAGGACCAAATAGGCAATTTCAAAAGTTGAGGAAGAAAATAAACTCAAAGTATAAATTCACGAAGCACTATAAGCCGCTTTTTCGGTTTAAAGCTGAAATTTAGTTCAGAAGGTGGGACGTCACGAGGAGGGAGAGGGCGAAGCGAAAACAGAAGCTTACGGCGGGAAAAAGAAACAGAGCAAAGAACCGCAAAGCAAACCTCCGTAAAAGCAATCTCTCTCTCTTTCTCTCTCTCTCTCATTCTTCATAATTCAACTTCTAAAAGGCTTTAAACAAATTTTCAGATTCTCTCTCTGCTTCCTTTCTTCGTTCCGGAGAGATTTTATGCAGAATTTTTGCGGAGGAAGGAGGCGGAAGATAGACCTTCTGCACTGACATTTTCAATCTCTTCAATCTTCTGATCTCGACTTCGGTAACTGACTCCGTTGCAGGTATGTATGTTCTTCATCTTTTTCCTCCAGCATTTTCTTCTTCTTCTTCTTCTTCTTCTTCTTCGGATAGTTCGTTTAATTGTTTAAGCTTTGTTTTCTGATGAGGTAACTGCTGATTATTATATGCTTGATAACTGTGCGCTCTGAAATGTGTCCTCGGATTGAGTGTGAATTTGTTGTGGTGATGGATCGTTTTAGTTTATATGCTCGATAAATGTTTGTTCTGAACTGTGTAATAGGATTGAGTGCGAAATTGTTGTGGTGATGGATCGTTTTAGTTTATATGCTTTGTAACTGTTCGCTGTATTCGGATTGAGTGCGAATGTGTTGCGGTGATGGATCGTTTTAGTTGATATGTTTTGTTACTGTTCGCTCTTAAATGTGTATTCGGATTGACTGCAAATGTTTTGTGGTGTTGGATCGTTTTAGTATTTGCAATTGAAATTTTGGTATCTGAATCGTGTATTTGAAATGGAATCGGAACTAATTCTTACCGATGCTGCATTTCTTCGTCAAGTTGGTTTCCTCTGTGAGAAGTTTAGTTATTCTCCTTTCTTTCTTTACTCTCCGTTGCCGGCCAACGAAAAGGTTCTTCGGTAGATATTTCTTCCTATCCTATTTAGTCGTCCTTCCTGTTCAGTCTGAATAAAGAAAAAGGTTCTAAGGCGATCGGATCTATGTTTATCACAATCAGATAACGATGTACGGTCACAGTTCGTAAGAAGTTCTTATCCTGAAAAATGTTAAGATCGCCTTTCCGGAGACTAATTTGATCGAGATATATATTTGAAGTAAAGCAATGGCATCGGTAGGGAAACCGAGGAACCAAGAATCATTTTGCTTCAAATTTGGTCTTCTGCGGTGCCTGCTTTTCCATGCCTGTACAGTACTGCGTTGAGAAACTTGCCTTGAATCCTAGAGCCGAGCCCACACAGATGCAATTACCCAGCTGACAGTTAAAGTATTCATGCTCATTTTATTGTAGCCTTAATTTAAGTTCAATCCGGGGGTATAATCGTCAGAGAAGGAGTTAGGTAGAAGTTATTCCCCTGCAGCGGACTTACACTCCAAGAAATAGTCTCTTTTGTATCCATTGTCCAAACTTGATGATGATTGTCGCACGTATCCCGACGAACCAGCTTTTCTGGAATATGGAGTTGAAATTTCGGGTTTCTGGCTGATCGCAGAAAGGCGCATGTGACATTTATTTATTAATTAATTTCTTTTTAGATAGAAGTCTGGCAGCGGCACAGGATCGCTGTTGAAACTTGAAATTAAATCATACCATCTAACATGTCTTTGATGGTGTTGATTTGATCCATCACAAACTGAATAGATTTAACATGACAGATCTCGAGAACGAAAAAGGATATAAGGCACGCAGTAATAAGTTAATTTCATAACTTCATATTCCAGATCTCAAACTGTAATTTTCAATTTTTCAACCACTCACAATTTTAGTTTCTACGTTTAGTATTGTGATTCCTTGAACTCTTTGTAATTGCTCCAGGGGAGATAAGCAAGCAGGGCTGAAACCCAGTTTGATTACACTATTCAACGAGAAATGGACGAAATGTAGCCTGCCTTAAGTAGACATGGAGACTAGCAGCGGAGGAAGCTCCGATGAGGGTCGCCGCATATTCAAGGTTGATACATGGTGTAGCCAATTTCGCAATGGGTCCAATCCTTGGATGGCAAGATATATTTATGCTCTAATGTTTCTAATTGCTAATTTGTTGGCTTGGGCTGTCCGGGATTATGGCCGTGGCGCCTTGACGGAGATGGAAAGTAAGACTTCTTCCTTCCCAACCATTTATTGATTATTAAACTCAGATATGTGTTCACGTCTTTCTGACTGATACTACTATTTCCATTGTTTTCTGTTCAGCCCAACCGACTCTGCTTTATATTGTTTAAATGCAGCTTCATGTCCACAATGAAACATATATCTTTCAGATATCATTTAATGCCATTTTCATCTATTGAACATGTTTAAAAGTAACTAAGGAGGGAAAGGATCGTTTGTTTGATTGCTATCCTTAGTAGTACTGATTCTAATTATCACTGCTCTTGCCTTATTCTTTGTGAAACTAATGTTATGTACTTTAGTTTTCTGCATATTATTTTCATTTATAGACATATATTCGAAGCGTTGGAAAAAGAAACTCTTAATAGTTAGCCTGTGGACTAGATTCTCGGCAATGCATTGCATTTCAAAATTTTATACATGCCATTATCTTCTACAACTAATTGTTGAAATCTAACACGTGTTGAGAATGGACATAGGATTAAAAGGATGTCACGGGGCGCGTGATTGTCTAGGTGCTGAAGGTGTTCTTCGTGTAAGCTTGGGTTGCTTTGTATCCTACATATATTTGAAGTCGTTACAGAATATCGACTTCACTGAGTCAGCTCTATCTTTGAGTTATAATTTAATTTCAAGATAAGGTCAATATCTAGTCCTTAACGTCAATTTTAGATATTTTATTTCACCATGTTTCTTTCTACGACTGGCACTTCAAAGATGCGAGAACGCAGAAGTACTTGGCATTCCGGATGGTGGTCTGCGAAGATTATCTTGTGGATTGCCTTCACAATCATTCCCTTTGTGCTTCCTGCCACCGTTATTCGGCTATATGGTCAGTCCTCCCCACCCTTTCCCCCCAAAAAACGAGTTTAAATTAACCTAAAAAATTCTGATGCCTATTTTTGCAGGGGACGTTGCACATTTTGGAGCCGGGTACTTCCTTTTTCGTCGATGTACATTACTTCAAAGTTTACCCAACCTTTCAAATTTTGTTTCAGAAGCTGGTGTAATAGATTTTGAATTTAACAAGTAGATTTCAATTGTTTGAAATGACGTTTAATATATTTACCATTTTCAGGGTCTTCCTCCTGATTCAGCTTGTAAGCGTGATAAGCTTTATAACATGGTTGAATGATTGTTGTCAGTCCGACAAGGCTGCAGACAGATGGTAAGCTACGCTACCTCATTCATTGTAAAAAGAAAATTACAGTTATGACTTTGCTCTGAAGTACTCAACAATTTGGAGTACTTTTTGCAGGTCTGAATTGTTTTTTACAGGAAAAAATGAACATGTCTATATATATTCAAATAAAAGAAGAATCTTGAAAATTTTAATTGAAGATACTATACGACAGTCAAATTTAATTCTTGACATTTTGACAAATTTTTGGGGGGCATAATTTCGTTTTTATGCCCCTATCACTTGGAAAGCACAGCGACATCAGTTGCTTCTTATAGCCTGAACTGATGTTTGTGTTTTTATAACCAAGACTGGTCTATTGAAGATTCAGTGAATATGAGAAATGGTATAGATGACATTACTTTTCTTGCAGTCAAATACACATCATGTTACTTGCAACAATGGCATATGTCATCTGTTTAGTGGGGATCATTTCGATGTACATTTGGTATGTGCCTCAGCCGACTTGTCTTCTCAATATCTTTTTCATTACGTGGACATTGGTATTACTCCAACTCATGACCAGTGTTTCTCTCCATCCAAAAGTAAGTTCTAATTTCGATTTTACACATCCATTCTCAGACTTCTCTTTAACCGAATGATTTGATGTATGACTGCTAACACTAAGACCACAACAGGTGAATGCTGGCATCTTGACTCCGGGTCTGATGGGGCTCTATATAGTATTTATCTGCTGGTGTGCCATTCGGAGGTATGATGATCTTCTTTTATCCCCATCTCTCAATGTCATCATAAGGGTCAATTTAGTAGTTATGTATGTATTCAATAATTTATGGATAGAGATTCGAATATCTAATCTTTAGGACATAAGTACTTCAATCGAATTATCCTCCGATTAATACCTAAATGAAACTCAAGGAGTTTGAAATAATTAGAAGTAGATAGAGATTCAAATGTGTAACAATTGAGTTGAACTATGCTCTAATTATTGAATTTGAGTTTGAAATAATGAGTAAAGATTCAAACATTTTGTCAAATGTATAATAGTTGAGCTGAACTATGCTCTGATCAATCTAAGCTTTAAGTTTGAAATAATTTTTTATAATGGTTTTAGGAATTTGCTTTAAGTTTGAAATAATTTTTTATAATGGTTTTAGGAATTTTGAGAGTGCTTCTAACTTGGAGAATTAACTTGCAGTGAACCAGGAGGAGGTAAATGTATCAGAAACGCAGAGACTTCAACCAAAACCGATTGGCTTACCATTATAGTAAGACTTTTCATTTTCCTTCAATCAATTTCTAGCTCTGAAATACATTCCTAAGGAAGCAATAATAGCCCTATAAGAATCTGTTTGTAAATTACTTCCAAAAATACCTTAGTTTTCCAAGATTTAATTCTATGTTTGATTTGGTATAAAAGTTTGTACTAAAACTCAATAGACAGAAAATTAAGTCCAAATAACATAAATATATTTTTGTTTTTCTATTTTTGTGATATGATTCTATTTTTCTCCACCTCTTACACAAGTTTCAACAATCATAACGCGTGTGACAGAGCTTTATCGTTGCTGTACTCGCAATGGTTATAGCAACATTCTCCACCGGAATAGACTCCAAATGCTTCCAGGTGCGTTCTCCACTCTTAATAAAGCTTTATTTCATCATCATCATCATCATTCCCTCCATGAAAAAGGAAAAGTTAATTGATAAAAGCTGCAGTTCAGGAAGGATGACAATCAGGACGAAGAAGATGATGTCCCTTATGGCTATGGTTTTTTCCACTTGGTTTTCGCCACCGGAGCAATGTACTTTGCAATGCTTTTGATTGGTTGGAATACGCATCATCCCATTCGAAAGTACGTCTCCCCCACTTCACAACTTTTTTTTTTTTTGTCCATTAATTCATGGATTTTTTTTTTTATATATAATATATAATTTAAGCTATATATATAGGTGGAATGAAATTTTAGGTCATTTTAGATAATTTCCATACATGTTTTAAGTTCTAGTTTCTATCTAAAATCTAAAATTTTATTGGATTTCTATTTTAATTTTAAAACATTTATAAAAAGCCTACTTAAGAAAAAAAAAATACTATTTTCAATTATATAATTGAGTAAACAAAAGATTTCTCATTTTTTAACCTCCCTGAAAAAATGAATTTCATATTTATCCGCTCAAAATATTAGGAAATTCTAATAATTGTTTTTGATAAAAAAAAATGTTTATTTTTATTTAAATATATATTTTTTAGTGATAATTTTTTTTAATAAATTTACCTTACATTATTCAATTATTTATATAATAATAAATTTTTATAATAAAAAAAATATATTATTTAAATAATAAAAACTATAAACTTATTTCTACCCGATTTTTTAGGAGTAATTTATAGTTTAAAAAGGGTATAGATATTTTTTAACAGATTTTTTTTTTTTTTTAATTTATCATATATTTTAATAACATGTCTTGGGAAGAAAAAAATAATCCTAGTTTTTGTAGAGGATTATTGAGAATGAATACTTAGTTAATTTAGTGGAAGATCATGAATTTATAGCTGAGGATCGTAATTCCTAACCGTTTCAAGAAATGATTTTGAGAATGGTGGTTCTTAACCGTTTCAAACACATGAAAATTAGCAATAAACTTCTACAAAATCCACTAGCAAAAGTCACCTCTTCATCTTTCGATGCTATTATGACAAAGGCCGACTTAATGGCAACCAAATCTTGCTGCTTTTAGAACACAAGCAGTTCACTTGACGAATCCGAATTCATTAAGTTCCATGTCTTTATCTTTGTTTGCACTATTAATAACCAAGCTTTTAGATGCCACTAAGTGTTGTCTCTTTGCTCCTTGTGACTTCAGAATCCACCAAATATTTTTTCTTTAAATAGTTAATACACTCGTCGACTCAGATTCCAACTAGCCCATTAAACTTATGACTGACCTTATGTTAAAGAATAAGTTGGGTTTGATTTGGTTTGATGATCAGTTTTGAACCCTGCAGGTGGACAATTGATGTCGGGTGGACAAGCACTTGGGTTAGGATTGTTAATGAATGGCTTGCTGTCTGTGTTTACTGTAAGTTTCTTTTCTGATGCCCTTTGTGGTTTTTGCGTTTCGTTTTTTAAAATTGTCTTTTTCTTTTGAAAACCATGTTTTTGTTTGTTAATCTATGTTTTTAAATTTTGAAATTTGCTTTTTCAAAACTAAAATAGCAGGTCATTATTTTAAAAAAAAAAAAAAAAAAAAAACTATTTTTCAAAAAAAAAAAAAAATTGAAGCTCTAGTTTTCAAAATTGACTTAAAGATCTATTGTTCAAAACACTTACTAAAGGTTTATTTTACAATTCACTATTTCTCCCCAACATATCTTTATGTCTATCTTTCTATTTTACTCATTTTGCAATTTTACTTTCAAAAAAATGTTTGATTTTCTCTGTTTTTTGTTTTCGACATTGTAAAATCTAATTTTCGGGAAAAGAAAATGATTGCCTATATTTTCTTATTAAAAAATGTTAGAATGCTATTTTTCAACGATGCCTAATTTCAAGAAAAATTGAAAATCTCTTTTCAAATTTTTACAATTCTCTTATGATAGTACGCATTTTTCTTTTATAATAAAATAAGAAAAATACACATTTTATTTTTATAATAAAATTATCTTTTCATAGTTGTATTTCTAATTTTTACAACTCAAATAACTGAATTTTCCTTGTAAGAAAAATACATATTTTATTTTTATAATAAAATTATCCTTTCATAGTTGTATAAAAAAACAGAAAAAGGGAAATTTCTAATACATAACATTCTTGATCTATTTTTCAAAAACTGAAAACTTAAAAGGTAGTTTTTATCAAATGAGTTTGGTATAACAAAATAGAAAACCAGAAAAGCTTAAAACAAAGAAAAAAAAAGGAGAAAAAAAAACCCTTCCGTTTTCTAGTCTGGTTTTGAAATCTATATTTATAAAAAATACATTTAAAAACTGAAAGCCATTTTGAAATCTATTTTGAAACACCCCGAAGAAGCTGTGAATAAATTATTTTTGTTCTTGTAGTATGGATGCTGGTGGCTCCAGTGATATGGAAGAACAGGCAGATGGTAGTTGGAGCTGTTTGATGATATGACAAAACCGACCCTCAAAAACATTTTCACCATCTCCATTCAAATTCCTTGCCCACAAAATTCAAAATACATCTAATTTCCAAAAACCCCTATTTTTTTATTTTGTTTTGATGAATGGAGAAAGGAGTTAAAAATATATATGTATTTGTAGTCCTCTAAACATTAACCTCATTTTGTAAATATATAGTAGTTTATTAAACCTTATTATAAAATCAGAAGATTCTAGAATATAAATAAAAGTAAATAAAATTAGCGTAGAAAAATGTATATAAGAAAATTAATCAAATATACTAAAAAACATTTTCTGAAATGGTTGAGGTAAGAGAGAGATCATACATGAATTTCAACAGATGAACCGTCGCTGCAAAGCCTGCAATTTGATCCGTGTCTGCTACAACAGCTTATATATCATAAACTCACAACAATGAACAAATTATGTAATTAACAAAATAAAATAAAATAAAATAAAATAAAATAAAAAAACAAATAACCCGATCGAAAGAAACTCTTACTAACACCTAAAATTACCATCGTAGCCTAGAGAAATAGTGTGGGCCTCTCCATTGATGCAAATCTGGGTTGAACTTAAGCCTCCTATATTTTCTGACTCCTCTCTCTTTCTTTCTTCCTTAAGATCGATCTCCCCCTTCGGACATCAAACAAAATGTACAGTGCCAATAAAGATAATTTTGACTCTCTTTTATCTCACTGATTAACAGAACATATATATATATATATATATATATATATGACAAGAGCATTGCAATGAATACCAAAACTTTTTTCACCGAGGGATTTGTTGGCGACCAATTTAGACAATGCCAGGGCTAGTCCATTCTGCCACTAGCCAAATGGGTTACCTCCGGTGGTGGATGAGAAAGGGTTCGGAGTAGAGGGTGTTGAGAATCTAACAGCTGTCTGCTGGCCCATATCGGTGTACATATGAGCGGATCCCTCCTGACCGTAGTTGCCAAGTCCAGGATGCCTGAAACATATGGCAAAAACTCATTTGGTATTTGCAAGTCCAGTCCCACTCGATAACTATTTGGTTTTTTGGTTTAGAAAATCGTGCTTATTTTCGCCCAATTTCGTTACCATAGTTTTTGCCTTTCCTAAGAAAACATTCAACTTAAATTCCAAAAACAAAAACATGTTTTTAAAAACTATGTTTAGGTTTCAAAACTAAAAGCGGATATGATACCAAAACAAAGAATATTCATAGGTGGAAGTATTGTTTATTAGCTTAATTTTCAAACATCAAAAAACAAAAAATCAAATGGTTACCAAACAGGATGTAAAGTATTTTTATCATGCAATAGATTTTCCTTTCCAGTATGCATAAATTATGAAAAGAAAACAGCAAATTACCTATAAGGTTGGGCTACTTGCTGTCCCATATAAGGCGGCCCTAAGATATCAAAGCAGAATTTTAGAACATCAACCATTGTAGATGTTAAATGCGTGCAACATGCTAAAAAGGACGAGATCATTTTACCTGAAGGCATTGTAGATGGATGTGGCGCCTGGGGAGGGAACTGCGGCTGCAGTAAGTTAGATGGTGGCTGGTGTGGCATCCATGTTGATGTGGGATGATTACCGTAGCCGGGAGTAGTTGTTAAATTTGATGCAGGTTGCCCAGGATTTGGCAATGGTGCCATGGAAGGAAACTGCATAAAAAGTGAATGCAGGGGTCCGTGTAAATTGTTGAAGAAAATAAAGAACAAGATGCATACTTTAATATGGATTTGATACTAAATTAACAAGTGAATAAACCAAGAAAAATCTAGCATACTTCAATTTATTAACTAATAAAAATTAAAGTTAACAGAAGCAAGTATGGAAGTTCAACAAAACAGTAGGCATGAATTTAAGGTACTAGAATTTTAAAGTGTGAATTCATGCACAAGGAGCAGATCAATATTCTAACCCAGTTGTGACAAGATTACACAGCCAACTTTATAAATTAAAAAAGGCCAAATGTAAAAATTAACATCAACATACCTGAGATTGTTCGGGGCTGAGATCAAATGGATTTGTAGATGTTGAAGATTGTGGAAAACTTGGGACGGGCTGTAAAAGTGTATGAAGTTTAGAGACACAAATGTTCGTGGATATCGTTATGAAAATACCCAAAAGGAAAAAACCAAACTCAAGAGTAGGCAGAAAGAATACCGTTGCAGAATTATACGGCATTGCATATACCATGTGGTGTGGCGGAACAGTATGCCACCCTGGAACTGGTGCAGGGTAGGATGAGTAATTAAACGCAAAAAGATCCTGCAGATGATTGGAAACTTGTCAGTTGTAATAAAATGCAAGAAGATGAACACAAGCCAAAGATAATTACTTAATGGGACACCAAAGATAAGGGGAGAAAAGTAATTACAGCTGGCAATTCTTTTCTCCCGCTTGGCTTTACTTCGGGTGCAGAAGTTTGTGGTACACCAGAAGCTATAGCCTGCGGAGGGGTCGAAAAATCTTGCGGTGTGTGTGCTGCTGGATTACTTGGAGGTCCTTGGGAGTTAACGGAGAGTGAAGGATTCCATGGCTACAAGAAACCACCAGAAGAAATAAGACGAATAAAGTTTGTTTTAAACAAAATACCATCGAAAAATAGAAAGGCAAGCAAGTCTTCAACAAACGAACCATGTGATTGATGGATCTGTCGATTGATGGTGGAAACTGTTGACCCACAGACTGAGAATTACCACCAGGAAATAAAGAATGTGTCTGTGGCTGCATATTAGACCATTGCCCTGCACCAGAAAATATGAAAAGCATTTTTAGCAATATGGACTAATAACATAAGTATAATTAAGGGCCAGCTGCTGAAGCACCTGATGGAGGAAATGTTGACAAGCCAGCCCCTGGTGCAACTGAAGGTGCTCCGCCAGCAAAGGGAAGAGGCATATGAATGTTCCCTCCTGATCCAAAAGAGGGAGAAAAACCAGTTGGTAACATTGTCATGTTGCCTACCGGTGCAGTCGGTACAGCACCAGTAGCAGCATGTGATCCTGAAACTGACAATTGGGAAAGTACAGACTCTAATGTGCCAACATTAGCAGGAGCAGGAGGTGCCTGAGGGGCAACATCAAATGAGGCCCAATTGTTGTCGCTTTTAGAGTTCGCTGTGTGTGTTACAGATTGTGGAGCAGAACTTTGTGGTGGCTGTGGAACTGCTGAAGTAATAGGTTCAGGCTCTGCATCAAAATCAATTAAACTTCCAGAAGGTTCCAATTTAGTTTCAACGACATTCTCACTGATGGACCCTAAGCTACTGGAAGAAGCGGTTCTCTGAAATTTAAATAATAAATGGTGTCAGTTCACATACAATTTACTCCAGAAACAATGGAAGAGAACAATAGTAAACGCAATGGAAAATAATAATTACTAACAATCACTAAAAGATGGAATGGCAGTTGATGTGTTAACATCCACTGGTTCACAAGTAGCATGTTACAAAAGCTCGCAACAAATAGCACAATATTATGAGGGAATGGCAAAAAGGAGAGGCAGAGCAAGGCACAGATCAAAATCCTGAAATTGATAATGAGGATCCATAGTTGCTGCATGTGAAGGTTTCTCACGTGAAAACCCTATCATGTGATGATATATATAAATCAATTTCACAAGAGGAGCTAACTAAAACTAGTTCCATGGGAATTGAGTACTGAGCATAAATATCTAAATCATTCCACCTACTCTTATAATATGGTAAACTTAAATCTCCCACATATTATCATATTACAACCTGGTAATATTTGTTACAATGAAGTCCAAAACGTCTAATAGGTAGATATATAAACTTTACACCAGTCATAGAAAAGGCTCTCACTGAGACAACAAGAAACAGACTAAATGAGATCAATATTAAACCCAGCAGCTCAAATAAATGGACAGATACCAGTCCTCAGAAGGATGAAAGGTTATGACAATGGAATTAATGGAAAATATCATGCAGATAAACATAAATAAAAGGGGAAAGGGTAATATGATAAGAATATCAATCTGAAACATATATATAATTGCAATGAATATAAAAGTTTGTGAAAGAAAATCTCACCTGCTTATGCACCGAGCTATCAGCAACCTTGCTAGTACCACTACTTTTTGGTGGTTCAATTACACGTAGTGGGGATATGTTCTCCCCCAAAATATCCCTAACAGGTCGCACCATGGGGGGACTGGAAGCATCCAGGTCATTTGGTCGCTCAGGTGACCTGCCTCCAATTTTTGAATCTCCATCAGATAATCTTCCATCTTCTACTTTTTTACCATTTCCAAACCTATCTTCTCGACGCCAATCACTTACAACCTCAGGACGAGCAGGACTTCTCCTAAAATCACCAAACTGCCGATTATCATGATCAGACCCTGGACTTCTTCTCTCATCAAAGTTTCTTCCCCCAGGACTAGACTTTTCATTGTAACGGCGGTCTTCATATGGTGGGCTTCTAGAACCACCTTGATATGTATCTGTTCTCCTGGCTTCATAAAAGTCCTCTTTCTCACCCTGTATAAGATCACAGAGGAATTCTATTAAGATCACTTTGTGTGTAGAATCATAATAAAATAATAAAATCCAAACAATCAAGTGATAAAAGTTACTGCGTTCAACTTCAGATATATCTCAGAGAAATTAGAAAAGAAGGTTTGAGGCATCTCACCGATTTCCCCCTAGGTGGCTTGTCAAAATTTTTGTCGCCACTATATCTTCTGTCCACATAAACATGCTTGATAAAGTCTCTGAGTCTCATAACGTTACTGGAAGGAAAAGTTTCTCTCAGAACGACATCCATTTGGACTAACATAATGGTATAGCATTAAAAATAATAAAGATAATGATAAAAACAGTAAAATAAAATGACCTGCTGTCAGGAAAAGAATGACGTTGTGGATCCAACTCTTTAAAGTAAATTTCCTTTGCACGCTTTGAAATTGAAAATAGAAAAAAAAAAAAAAAAAAAAAAGGAAATATAAGAAAATCATGATTCTTAACAGTGTAAAGGTGAATCTCTGAGAAATGAAAGTATCCATCCATGTGCAGCATGTACCTGATTTCCTCCTTCTTGAAGAGCGCTAACTTCTTGAGAAGTAAATTTGGCCATTGATACTGATTTTACTCGGTGTGTGAACTCGCGGCTATTTTAGTCAAATCAAATAAGTTTTTATCAATTAAATGAACAAGATATAAGAAAGTATCTCCATAAGACTAATGAAATATATGACCATTGATTTGCGTGTCTTTGGAAAAATCGAAAATACAAGAACCAAACATAAGAAAGATGCACTTACTGTATTCCACTACAGGTTGTGCAAACAAACGTCCAGAAAGTGGTGCAGACGTACTGTGGTCCCTGCAAGTGTTTCAATAAAATTGATTGAATCTCACGTGAAAATTACAACCAAAGGTCTTGTGACTTCTAAATGATCATTCTAACTTCTTTTCGTGGAACTAAGATCTCAAAGAAGCTAAATCGAGAGCAGGCCAAAAGAACGACTGGAATTTCAATACAGCAAAACGAATATTTAACTTCATATAGTGAAGCTACGTGATATCTAGCTCGAGAAAACACTGAGAGAAAGGTAGTAATAGTGTACCAGGCTGTTGCAGTTGATGCACCGGCGATTCTCCTGCAGTTTCAGAAGACCGCGAATAATCCGTTCGTTCTTCTCATCCTCCTTCACTCGATTCGCCATATGTGTCAACCTACATCAATTGAGATCAATGTTAGCCAAAACAAACAGCAATAAACACCAAACAGAAGAGCTCAAATGGCCAAAATCACTGCATGACCTATAAGTTTCACGAAACATATATATAAAACGTGAATACAACGTCTTATCCAGTGTTCATTTCAAGAGCAGTAAATTCAAAAACAAACTTACAGAAATTCAAATACATAACTGGAGAAGTCAACAATCAACGATTTCAAATATACATTCCTTTTTTAGCAATCAAACAAAACCTCAATTTAACAACCACCAGTCCAACAATCAAAACAGCGGATCTGAAAAGATAAAACCTCACCTCAGTTGAAGAACTCGAGTAGAATCAGAAATAATAACGTCCGTAGAACCCTAGGCAAGTAGAAGATTGAAACGAAAACCGAAACGAACAGAAATCAGCAGACAACCACGATTACTTCTTCTTGTTCAGCAGCCTTTCAAGCTGACCATAAAACTCAATCGATCCACCAACAGCTGATGAACAAAGTAAGAACGAAAACGGAGAGAGAGAGAGAGAGAGAGAGAGAGAGAGAGAGAGAGAGAGAGAGAGAGTTGCAGGTCCTTTTTCTTCAGTATCGGTATCTACGGCCAGCTAAGAGCTGAAAGAAAACTGCTCCTGCTTTTGCCTAAAAAACTTAAGAGAGATGGAAGAAGAAACGGAGGAGAGAGAAAGGGAATGGATCTGGGGTATGTTACGCTGTTCTCGGGTGTAGAGTAATTATCTTGTTCCTACGTTTCTCGCGCGCGCGCGCCCGACTTTTCCATGGCATTGGACTGTTAGTCTTTATCCTTTGTCGAAATTGGTGTGACAGTCAAATCGAAATGGATACTGTCGTCTAATTATTTGCCCTCTATTTTTCCTATAATTACCATTTTGGTCATTATTACTGCGCCGAACGTAACAAATGGGTCGACATGTCAGAAACTGGATGGAGACAGATGAAGTATTATGACGACGAGTCGGCAAAGGATCTGACAAATTGATAACTGAAGCCCATCAGGCCCAATTTAGAAACTTTAAGCCCATTAGTTATGGGCTCGGGTTGGAGGTACTTCACATCTTGAAGAACTAGGATGCTCCATCAATGTGGTCTATTCAAAGAGCTGGCGGTGGGAATTTACGAAAATAGGTCCATGTATTTGTATTTTCATTCACAATTTGAGATTTAAATTAACTAATCTTATTTTGTTTAATTATTTAATTTTAATTTCAGATTTAAAATAATTAATTGAAATTGTTTCATTTAAGTTAACTTATCTAATTTAAAATTTAGATTTAATTTAACATTTAAATTTAAATCTGATACTCAAAAAAATTGATGACTCCGATGGTACAATTTGAATTAGGTTGGGTTCAAATAAATTAATATTCTATAGTTGTGACGTTTAATCATTGCCTTAATTAATTAATTAAACTATATTTAAGTCAAAATTAAATAAATGGTTAAATGTCTCAAATTTAGGAAAATTTAAATTAAAATATAAATAAAATCTAATTTTGATGAATATTTCCAAAGAGACAAAAATATTACTTAAATTAATAAGAAATTAGTTTATACTTTTTATAAAATATTTGCTAATTATATTATATACACATTAGGGATATTTTATTATTTTTTTCTCGAGTTTCATTGACATTTTAACTATGAACAGTAACATTGATTTACCTTTAAGGTAGATTTTAAACTCACTCGCGTTAAAAAATATTAGTAGAAATTTAATATACTTAAACTATTGTTATTATACGCAAAATGAAGTAGGGACAAAATAGTATTTTCACAATTTTATTAAAAATAATAATTTATTTTTATAAGCATTCGTTACATTTAATTGATATAACCTAAAGTTGAAAATCCTAAGTATATATTTAAAGTTGCAAAATAATATACACCAAAATTACTACATAAAACACACTTATTAAATACATAATCCGGCCGCGCATGCCATTTGGCAATTATTCTCACGCGAGTAGCACGTGCACTAACATGGCTGGGCATGTTGCAAAATATTTTGGCCATATTTTATTTATTTATTTATTTATTTATTTATTTATTTATTTTAAATTAGCCCCTTTAGCATCTTTGAATTATTATAATGATTTGCACATGGACCAACCTGCCCTATATTTCAAAACAAAATATTAATAATAACAATAACATTAGGAATCTTCCAATCAAATTCTAGAAACACTGATCGAGGATCAGTATGTGTATTCGTCTCGAGGAACCAACGAATTATGAAACTCAGTAAATTTAAAATGTTGATATCGACCCAAATGTGAAAGTCTCGATTTCAAAAAAATGGAAGATATTAATAAAATAATTAAGTACGCACATTTCTCAAAATACTATAAAATATTTAAAAATTTTAAAATTAATAAATAATATTTTATATTTTGAAATAAGTTAAAATATTAGGGTTATTAAATTTTGAATTTGAAATTTTAAAATACAAAATTATATTTTTTTTAAATATAGTGGTAATAATAATAATAATAATAATAATAAATACAATATTTCACCTTATAAACTCGCTTAATAATATATATGATATTATAAAAATAATAAGTATACAAAAAAATCACATTAAATGTGTTAAAATTTTAATTAATAATAGTTTATATTCCGTTAGTTTTGTGGTCTATAAAAATTATGTAAATCGAGATATATAATAAGCTATGGAGCCGACATTTATTGGATCAAGTGATGGATTAAATATGTTATGAATATGCAATAAAGTCTTGAAGGATTTTAATGCTTGAGCATGTGATTTCATAAAATAAAGTTTTTTTTTTCTTTTCAAATCGATTTAATTAAATATTGTTAGTTTAAATTAAGCATATTATCATTAATTAGTACATTAGGAACAAATAATTAATACCCTTCCATTTTTTAAAAGTCTAAAAAATATATTTATAATTAGATGAAAATCATCTGTTCTAAATTACTTTTGAACTTCTAGCCGCGTCTAAAAAATACCTTTAAACATTAAAAAGTCTCACTAATGCAGTTATCATTAGTACTTGCTTAAAAAACACTCATGAAATTTTAAAGGTAAGGTAAACACCCTTAACCTCTGTAAAAATAAGTTCAAAAAAGTTTTTTTTTTTTATCGTTAATATACTGACACTTTATAGACTTGTTTTTTAAGTTTTTTTTAAATATTTTAATGTGTTTTTTAAAATTTTAAAAAATTGTAGGAATAAATTTTGTAAAACTCAAATGTATTAACTAATTATTAACATTTTTATCTAAAATTCAGGGTAAACTTAATTTTAATTTTAATTTTAATTTTAATTTTAATTTTTTTTTTTTTTTTTTTTTTTTTTTTAAGTTCAAGAATGTTTTTTATAATATATATATATATATATATATATATATATTTTAAGTTTAAGAATATTTTTTATTTATTTGTATAGTTAAGAGTATTATTAAAACTTTTGAAAATTTATAATTTTTTTTTTAAGTTAAAATGCAAAACTTACAAATATTTGTATTAATTTATTAAAAAAATATTTAAAGTATATGTAAGATTACGTGATCTCACACTCCTTACGCGATAGTTATACGCAGTAAGAGGTTGTTGTTGTCTTTTTCTTACATTCCCATATAACACCAATTTCAATTTCTCAAATTTTGGTTTCAAAATTCTCTTTTGAAATCTCTATGCTCCCGTTTTCTAAAAACTTTATTCTCGAACCAGGGTCAGAGGTTCGAGCATACGTCAGTTGGTCATAGGCGACGCAAGAACGAATAAGCTTAACTCACTTGTTGCTGAGAAGTGAGTGCCGCACAATCGCAAGTCCGCTGCCATCAAAGTGCGATTAGGTCAGATAAAAATGAGAACAGAGTACTCCTTATAAAGGTACGTGTTGGATGATGGAAGTCTCACATCGACTAATTTAAGGAATGATCATGGGTTTATAAGTGAGGAATACTAACTCCATTGGTGTGAAGCCTTTTGGGGAAGCCCAAAACAAAGCCATTAGAGCTTATGCTCAAAGTGGACAATATCATACCATTGTGGAGGGTCGCGTTTGTCTAACAGTACGAAAATCTCTTCTTACCATGCACGTTTTACAACCATAAGACTAACAACTACACATAATGAACCCAGGTAAACAATATCTGTTAGAATATTTTAAGAATCATCTGAACACGGTTTAGAGTGTATATATATATATATACACGAGGAAGTCAATGGGGGATGGCAGGAAGATGAAAGAGTATATAAATATGTATGTATTGATTTGGTTTTGATGATCTGATCTGAGTTAAGGAAGGAGAGAGAGAGAGAGCGTTGGGAATGGGAAAGGCGGTGGGCATTGGGAAAGTGTTTTCGTGTTTCATGAATTCCGGAGCTTCCAGTTCGTGCTTCCAAATTGAAGCCACTTTTGAGCCCAAACAGCCATTAATGCCTAACCAACCTAACTCACACCTTCTCAGACTCAACGATGTGATCTCTCGTACCAACCAACAAACCAACCCCAAGGTCACATTCCCTTCCTTCCTCTTTTTTTCCCCTTTTTTCTTTTCTTTTCAAAAAATAAAAGCGATTTTGAATTTGTATTTAAATAAAACACTACAACCGTGCGATCATCGTCAATGGCTGGCAAAGTGGCCGGTGATTGTTGTTGCCGCGGGTGAGCAGCGGCAACGATGGAATGCATTTGTGAGTGTTGGATGATGGAAGTCCCACATCGACTAATTTAGGGAATGATGATGGGTTTATAAGTGAGGAATACTAACTCCATTGGTATGAGGCCTTTTGGGGAAACCCAAAGCAAAGCCAGGAGAGCTTATGCTCAAAGTGGACAACATCATCATATCATTGTGGAGAGTCGTGTTCCTCTAACAGTGAGGACATTTTGATATTTTCAAAAATATAAATTTGATTTGAAAGCGTTTAATTTAAAATAATTAATTTCTCAACTTAGCTAAAATAAATCATTTTTATTTATGAAAAAAATGTAGTTTTAAATAAATAATAAAGTAGCGTTCTTTTTTTTTTTTTTTTTTTTTTTTTTTTTTTTTTTTTTTTTTTTTTTTAATTTTCAGGTGGTGGAGCTGAGGGTGTCAATGCATTGTAATGGCTGTGCCAGAAGGGTTGAGAAGAACATCGGCAAGATAGAAGGTACTCTTTAAAATTTATATCTATAATATTCGTTATAATAATAATTGGTTGTAATTTAACATAATTTTTTAATATAATTCAATGAAATTATAGGGTATTTATTTATTTTTAATTTAAAAAAATGTCTTTTTATGAAAAAAAAAAAAAAAAAGCCCTTTATTAGTGGAGAATCAAATTGAATTGAAGTCTAATTAACAATAATATTTAATTACTGGGTATATTAATATTTTATTTTGTATCTAATAAATTATATATATTCTAGAATTCTAAAATTTAATATGTCTATTAAAAAAATAAAATTTATATTTAATATGTTATAATTTTTTTTTTTATAGCTTTAAAATTTAAAGATTTATTATACACCATATTAAGTAGCTTTTTATAATGATAATAAGAATTAATTCTATATTGAAATGTCTCATTAATAAATTATTATTGTTATTATTTTCAGGCGTGGACTCATATAAGGTAGATTTTGAAGGGAAGACGGTGGTGGTTACGGGAGATGTTTCTAGTTTTGAAATTATACAGTGCGTCTCTAAAGTGAGAAGCGTAGAGATTCTAGAACCTCAAGAATGAACACAAGTACATTTTCACGATAATTATTATTATTTTTATAATTTTCCACATACCACCTACGGCTATGTCAGAATTTAGTGCAACTTATTTCTAATTTGAATTAGTTGTGGATTATATGATATTTATAATCATTTAATATTTGAAATATATATTAGTGAGGAAATATTTCGTTAAATTTGATTACTAGTATATTTTATTTTATTTCCAATATTTAGTTAGTTATATTTTCCTTATTAGTTGGCATATTGTATCTATTTAAACGTTGTAAATATCAATAAAGATTGAACCTTCAATCTCAATTTTATTTTCTCATTCTTAACTTTGTATTGTTCGGTAATAATATTATCATATCTATTCACACTACACCGAGTGAGTGATAGATATTGTGTCAGGTCAGTCAATGTAGTTTAAAGTTATAATTTTTATTAAAAAAATTAAAATAAAAAGTTTTTTTTTTTGCAAATTTTGTTTATTATTATTATTATTATTTTGTAAACTTTTCACCGTCCATTAAAAATCCATTTAAATTATAGGACAATTTTAAAAGAAAAAATATAGTTTTTTTTTTTTTTTTAGTTTCAAAATTGAACTTATTTTTTAAAACTAATTTTTAATTACGTGGATGATTTTGCAGGGAAAAAATAAAGTATATTATGGGAAAAGCAGGAAATTAGAGGGCGAAAAGTTTACACTTTTCAGGGGCGCTGAAAGGTCGAGAAATGGATGATTGGGCAGCACGTTGCCTTCTCGATTGTAGCCGATTGGACATAAGCGTGCCACACAGAATCATACCCCACTAATTTCTTTCTCCTTGGGAAGTGCGAATTTTATATTCTTATATTTTATTTTTCTTCCCAAGTGTTAGTTTTCAAAATTAAAATAATAATATTAATAATAATAAATTTAGTTATAATTTATATATACTTAATTGAGATATGCATTTATATATATATATATATATATATAAAATCAAATAAACAAAAATACATTAAATCATTTCCGTAACGCGTGACCCCGATGGGATTTATAACCGAGTCCAACCTTCCCTTTTTTAGTTGGATTATTTATTTTTTAATTATTTAAATTTTTTATATTTGTGCCTAAAATTTCACAAAATTTAAATATCAAATATTTACGTCTCACAATACATCATTAATAGAGCATTAATTGGGTTACATTACATCAAATATTTTTAATTTTCATAATAATTGTAACAACCTAATTCTATTTACAGTAAATATTGTCTTATTTAAACTTTTTTTTTTTTTTGGATTTTTCCTCAAGGTTTTTCAAACGCGTTTTCTTGAAAGAGGTTTACACACGTTATAAAAAACTGTTTCGTTTATCTCTCCAACCAACGTGGGATCTTACAATTCACCCCCTTTCAGGGCTCAACGTCCTCACTAGCACTCGTTCCCCTCTTCAATCGATGTGAGATCTCACAATCCACTCCCTTTCGAGGCCTAGCGTCCTAGCTGACACACTGTCGGGTATCCGACTCCAATACCATTTATAACGACTCAAGTCCACTACTAGTAGATATTGTCTTTTTTTGGTTTCCTTTCAATGTTTGTAAGACGCGTCTTAAAAATCTTGAGAAGAAAGCCATAAGAGAAAGCTTAGAGAGAACAACATCTGCTCTGATGGACATGAATTGTACAATCAACGGTAAGATTGGCAGTAGGGTTGGGTTGATCGAGTTAATTGAAGGGGGAAAAATTGAAGTTACGAACTAAACCGAATTTTCTTTTAAAATAAACAATAAAATAAAGCACAATTCATCCAGTAAAATAAAGCACAATTCATCCAATATGGATTAGATTAATATATATATTTTTATTATTTTTTTCCCTTTAAAGAAGCCTTTATTCAAAGTTGAAAATGGAAGGAGCTGTTGGTTTTTCCAAGGCCACGTACACGTGGGTCATTGTCACGCCCATTTCCAACCAATGGGACACCCAGGACGGTTGGTGAATAATGAAAGTGCAATTCTACTTAAAAGCACCACATAGAAAGTGCCACGTGTTCATTGCAACAAAACAATAAAGACATTGAAAGTGCCACGTATGAATTGCAGTAATAATAGAAGATGATTCAAATGCCACGTATCATCTTTTTCTTTCTTCAAATACTATTTCTTCAATGGTAATAGTTGACTATTCTATCAAATTTTCAATTAAAAATTTGAGTATTCTATTGTTCTTAGTGTTGGATGATGAAAGTCGCACGTCGACTAATTTAGGGAATGATCATGCGTTTATAAACAAACAATACTCTCTCCATTGGTTTGAGACTTTTTGGGGAAGTACAAAGCAAAACCATGAGAACTTAGTCACAGATATAGACAATATCATACCATTGTGGAGAGTCGTGTTCGTCTAACATTTAGGGTTAACTTGCTGGCGTAGTACTCGAGCGCGAACTCTAATAAGTCAAAGTTACTGCAATAGTACAAGCTCAACGCTAGCAGATATTGTCCGATTTGACCCGTTACATGTCTCTCACGGTTTTAAAACGTGTATACTAGAGAGAGGTTTCCACATTATTACAAGAAATGTTAGCAGATATTGTATGATTTGACCTGTTACATGTCTCTCACGGTTTTAAAACGTGTATACTAGAGATAGGTTTCCACATTATTACAAAAAATATTATGTTCTCATCTCCAACTAATGTGAGATCTCACAGTTACGATATGGACATGAAATCTCGCACCATGCAGTGCCGACTCCATACACACAAATTTTGTGCTTTGTTCGATGGAAATTTGAATAAAAATTAGGAGAATTGAGTTATTCAACTTTTACCTATTTACCCTCTATTACCACGAGTTAAAAATTTTAAGTTACAATTGATATAATATAAAATTTTAAATTAATTAGTTTAATAAATTAAAAAAACGAATATTGTTTATTAAAATCTTAGTATTATTATTTTTTTTTTAAATTTTAAAATTTTATAAAAGAAAGTACTGCAATAATTTCGGAATTAAAGATTCACGAAATTTGATCGGACGGTTTAGATTCGTACGTTATCTCATTAGATACTACGGCTCTGCAGGACTGCGATCGCTTGATGGTCAATACCAATAGTTCTAAATTAAATTCGATATTTTATTAAAAAAATAAAAGGTACAAAGTTCACGCGCTTACAAAGCGCGTGGCGTGACTGACCAATGGCAGTACAATTCTTGGTTCCCCGGACATATTCTGCTCTGTTCTCAGGAGTCAGAACCAACTCCGCATCAAAGTGGAACAGTCTACGCTCACTTGTTTATCTCGCGCGTGCATTACACCGTATTCCCTCACTGGAATGAGGAGCCGCTCCCACGGATTCCTCTTCTCTCACAATATTAACTAACATCTACGAACGGCCCGCCTCGCTCCCTCTCTTTCTCTCTCTCCGGATTCGCGCGAGCGCCTTGCTCTGAAGAGCTTTTGATTTCGGCATCTCAAAAACCCTAGGTTCGTCGCCATTTTTCTCTTGTTTTCTTTCTTATGCGAGATGAATTTTCTTTGTTGCTGATGCTTGTGTCGATATTTTGTTTGGTTTTTCTAGTTTTGGCTTGTTTCTGCTCTCAGATCCGCCATCGCTTTTGTTTTTCAGCATTATCTTGTTTGTCACTTGCTGTCTTGTTTGCTTACTTTTTCGTTTGTTTGGAATTTCTGGATGTTGCGCCGTTTATCTCTGTTGAAAATTTCTGTTTCCGAACTATTCTCTTGTTTTCAATTCTTTGACTGTTTGTTGTTTCTTTCGAGTTTCGGGTTTATTTCCGTTTCCAGGCGAAAGCTTGCTTTTCTGCGGAAATATGATTTCGTTTTGTTGATGGAATGTTTGATTTGTTAGCTCTGAGAAGCTACATTGTAGTTTTATTGTGTTTTCTTTAGCTCTTTAAGGATACCATATTGATCAATGAAAGTAAACGAGGCAATTGAAGAGTTAAGCTAAGATTTGAGTATTCTTTCAAAATGGAACAGACAAATTCAACGGGTTCAGTCCATGGTTCTCGTTGATTTTGTGTGAGAATAAGTCGGAAGATAAATTAGTAGCTATGTCACTTCCTTGACCTTCTCTTATCGTGACCCCTGTTCTTTGCATTCTGTGACAATCCCGACATTCACATTTTTTTTTTTGTTACAGGGCATGTATGACTCCTAATTGTGAAATATGGATTTAGAAGAAAAATTCATGGCTAGAGGTATGTCGTTTCTCACTGTATAGTTTCCATCTAGTTTAGACATAATTGTGTCTCTATGTTTCTATTGTACAAGCGCCTGTTTTCATGGAATTATAATGCGAATAGAGGCGTGAAATTATTTGATTAGATGAAGTTTTTAGCTGGGATCACGTCCAACTATTGATAAAATTGCACACATAGGGAAAAATTGTCAAATTTGTTAAGTTTCATATGTTTTTTGTTCAGATCATCATGATGTAGTAATATATGGTGCTTAACAAGCTTGTTACATTTCCTGTCAATAAGCGACAAATGCAAAATATGTTTTGTACTCTTTAATGATTAGGAAAACTCAACATGCATAAATTGAATTCCTGTAATTTATGCTCTTCATTCGTTGTTACTACGAGCACTTATGAATATATGGGCAATCTCTTTCACATATGTGGTTTCGAGTTCTGAAAGACTGTTGTTGCCATATACTTGAGCAATCGGAAGGCTTATCCTTCCATCCGTTGCTGCAAATGAATAACTGAAGACAAGCTTTTCATTTGTAACAATGAATCTTAGGCCTCAACCTTCAATACGGGCTCAAAGTTCTAAAAAATCCTTCCATTTGCTTGAAGAAAATTAGATGATGAAGCAGAAGCTTTTTGTAAAGCTAGAGAAAGCAAAAGCCAAAGATTCCTTCAATTTGCTCGGCCAATAGAAGGTTCACCCTTCAATGTGCTTGCAAATTAAAGATTGAGGTAAGCCCTTTTGCTTTCAAGTGGCTAATGTCTTTTCACCATTTGAAAACTTAATCACTTCATGGTTTTATGGTTGGAATTCACCGACCAGAGGAAGACTCAAAGACCTTTTGGAGTGTATGGGTGTGGGTTTTTTATTTTATTTTATTATTATTATTATTATTATTATTATTATTATTATTATTATTATTATTATTATTATTTTATTTTTATAATTATTATTTTTTGTTTGTTACTTTTTTTTTATAATAATTTTTATTAACTGGTTGGAAAAAATAGGCGAGCCTCAAGGATATGTTTTAAATTCTTGGTGCTCTTCAGCTTTCCTTTATCCCGTCCAATTCTTGGTGCTCTTCAACTTTACGAGGAAAATAGCAAGGAACCTTTTCTTCCATTGCCTTCCCAGCTACAATATTTGGGTTGAGATCTTCGAGACACATGGTTTTTTCTTTGTAATGCTAGTTTGAAGAGGAAAAGAAGAAGTTTTCTAGAAAATGATGGGGGTGTGGATAAGGTATGAAAATTTAAGCGGTTTCTCTAGGTTTTCTTGTAATAATGATTCTTTGATGATTAATAATAAGAAGACCTTCTTCCTTTTCGTGCTTATTGGTCACTGCAAGAAACTTGTGAGCCCCAGCTGACTGCAAAGGTTACTGAGAAATTCTTCAAGAACTTCTTGTGCATGGCGCTTCTTTTAATATCTCGCCTTGGCATTGAAACATCTCTCTCTCTCTCTCTCTCTCTCTCTCACTTTTTTTGTTGATGAAAACATGACCAGATCCCTTTTGTCCAACTGATTTTGGGACATTTCACATATAGCCTAGATATCTATGATGGTTTGGGAGCAGTAAACACTAGCTTTGAAGGCATTTTTTTCTACAATCTCAAAAATATCCTGTCGTATAAGGTTATGCACGTTCTTACTTCTCTCATTTTGTTTCCCACCCTGCATTTTTATCGATGACTTGAACCGCAGGATTTTCCTTTCGAAGATACTTCTTTGATGAACTTCAACTGTAGCTCAACCATAGGCACGAAATCTCCACCTTTTCTCCTACAAACAGAGAGGATTCTAGCAATGCAATAAATTATTTCGGGGTGAATACTATATCCTTATCCAACAAGTTAGAAAGGTAACCTAATATCATATTTCTAATTAAATTTTAGGGAAGTGAAGCATATTTCTGTGGAAGAAGTGACTAATTTTGGATGGAACAAAAAAATCCCAATCAAACTTGAAAGTTGGAAGAGTTGAAGGGTAGATGAAACTGATGTGTTTCACGTGCTTCTTGGACACTACTGAAAATTTATCTTCAGCGTGAAAAGGGTAAAAAATTTGAGAGTGAGCAGAAAAAGGGAACTTGATCTCTGTGAATACCATATAGCTTGCTCTAATTATCATCCTTGTTCAAGAACTCCAAATAGATTAGTCTTCTTTCCCTTCAAATACTTGGATCTTCATGGTGAGAAAAATCATCAAACATGCATATTTATAATGTGTTATGCATGCATGGTGTGTATTGATGCTTTTCTCTCTGTTTCTGATCTCCCACCCACCTTCCATCAAATGTAACTTCGATTTGCTCCTAAAACATTTATGGTTCTAAATGTCTTTTTCTGTTCAGTTTCTGGTGTTCAAAGCCTTTCTTCAAGTGTGCAAAGCACTCCGGAGAAATATGGGCATTCTGATGACGTTTCTAAAAGTCCAGAGCTTCTCCAAGAATTCCTGAAATCGGGTCCAAAAAAGGAGCTTCTACGAACCCTTGTTAAAAAGGAGCAGAAAATTTTGGTATCGGCAAAAAGCAAAATGACAGAACTTCGAAGAATAAACAACAAGGCAGTTAAGAAGCAAGACACAAAAAAGGTTGCATCTAGCCTCAACAATCAGTCTTCATCTAGAAAGCAACTCAGAAAGGCGGAAAATCCTTCTCGTCTACCCATAGTTACCGACCAGTCTGCGGATTTTGGGCATTCGAATTCCTGGATTTGTAAAAACTCGGCTTGTAAAGCTGTTCTTTCAATTGATGACACTTTTTGCAAGAGATGCTCTTGCTGTATTTGTCACCTGTACGATGACAATAAGGACCCTAGTCTTTGGCTGGTATGCACTACCGAATCGGGTGAAGGAGATTCTTGTGGGTTATCTTGTCACATTGAGTGTGCTATTCAACGTGAAAAGGTTGGGGTTGTTGATCTTGGACAATTGATGCAACTTGATGGCAGCTACTGTTGTGCCTCTTGCGGTAAAGTCACCGGGATACTTGGGTACGTAATTTTCCAATATTTTGCTTTTCAATCCACATTTATCCTTTTTGTTACTTCAGAAATTATTTTCTCACATCAGATATTGCCTCAGAAAGCTACTTTAGATGAACTAGATGCCAGTTGACATGACAGGGAACCAATTAAGGTTTCCAGTTTGTAGTTGTTTTATATAACAATTGCTCTGTGGTTTGTGCTTACATGTAGTTATAAAACCCATAGGTTGTTGGTTAATAAGATATTCAAGTTATATGACATGTAGTGAGTTTTACATTTTTCCCTTGAACTCATTGGATTTTTGTGCAAATATATGAATGCCAACAGAAGTTGGAAGAAACAGCTGATTATAGCACGGGATGCTCGTCGAGTCGATGTACTTTGCTATAGGATCTACATGAGTTACAGGCTCCTAGATGGGACTTCGAGGTTTAAAGAAATGCATGAAATTGTAAAGGATGCGAAGGTCAAATTAGAAGCTGAAGTTGGTCCATTGAATGGAATTTCAGCCAAGATGGCTCGTGGTATAGTCAGTAGACTCTCGGTGGCAGGTGATGTGCAGACACTCTGCTCTTTGGCAATTGAAAATGCAGATAAATGGCTGGCCACTGCTCCTCATGTGAATCCTAATTACAGAGGTTCTAAGTCATATACTACTTATTCTCTTCTAATTTGTTTTGGGTATCTACTTATCGTTTCTTTTGGGTTTCTTTTGGCAGAGGATTCTCTTCCAGCTGCTTGTAAGTTTTTGTTTGAAGAGATAGCATCTTCATCTGTTGTAATGATTCTTGTTGAGCTGTCTAATGCATCATCAAACAGTGTCAAAGGATACAAACTCTGGTATGGTAAAAATAGAGAAGAATTGCACATGAAAGATCCCATTTGTGTATTTCCAAGATCTCAAAGGCGAATTATGATATCCAATCTGAAGCCATGCACGGAATACACCTTTAGAATCATTTCATATACTGATAATGGCGACTTGGGTCACTCCGAAGCAAGGTGCTTTACTAAGAGTGTGGAGATAATTTCCAAAAATTCAAAACTGGCAGCCAGTTCAAATTGTAAAAGAGAGCATGCTCATATTGAAGGAAGTTCTTGTAGCAAGATGGGGCCTGACAACACCAAAGTTTTTGGGTCGCCATCTCAGTTTAAGGTTCGAGATCTTGAAAAGATTCTGCATCTTCCTTGTGATCAAGATCAGGGCTACAATGAAGGGTTTTGCTGTGCTGATGCTGAAAAATGCTGTGGAGGAGTAGGCAAGGTGGTCAAACCTGAAACCCCAGAAGAACAGCTGCCACCTGTTTCCCGTGATCTCGACTTGAATGTGGTCTCAGTTCCCGACTTGAATGAAGAGGTAACTCCTCCGTTCGAGTCCTCGAGAGACGAGGACGATGAATGCACATTGCAGCAGGTTGTTGAGGCAGATGACGATGCTGCATCTCATGACAAGGAAAAGAATGGTCTGGTGAGATCGCACGGTAGCGGCGACTCTCAAACATGGACGGGCGGGAGGAGAGGTGATGCATCTGCTGTTGATTCCGGGGTGGCATTGTGCAGGAAAAGGGGTAGCAGCTCGAATGAAGAGATTCATGATTGTGACAGCACTCTGATAAATGGATCTCCATTCCGGAATTCCATTGGTTCTTGTTGTTTGGATGAGAATTTTGAATATTGTGTAAAGATAATCAGATGGCTAGAATGTGAAGGATATATAAAGCAGGAATTCAGATTGAAACTGCTAACATGGTATAGCTTGAGATCAACCGAGCGCGAACGACGAGTCGTTAACTCCTTTATTCAAACCCTCATTGACGATCCTTGCAGCTTGGCAGGGCAGTTGGTTGATTCATTTTCTGATATCATTTCCTGCAAGAGGCTGCGAAGCTAATTAAGCCAGAAGTTCTAGGGACGGGCGGGACGGGACGGGACGAGACGGAATAAGGGCGTCGCCTTCTAACTTAGATGATGATTGCTGTTGGCCATATTGTAAAAGTTACTCAATTTACATTGACCTCCCTATTGTTTTCCATTCTTGTGCAGGTATTTTTATCCCATGCTAAAAATTGGATCGGCCGTTGTAGAAGTGATTTGCTATTGGAGGTAATGCTTGGAGGCATTTGTTTATCTCTCAAAGACTCCAACTGCATTTGAAACATAACATTATTATAATTTAATCATGGAGGATATATATGTTATTTAGAGTCTCTTTGATCATTGCTTTTAATTTAAGGGAGTACATAATAGTGATCTTGATTCTACTCTCAGCTTCTATTTAGAATCTCTCTCTCTCTCTCAAGCGTTGTTTTATCGCTCGACCCTGCCCCGTATGAATTTTGTTGATCAAATTGGATAAAACGTGTCGGTTTTCCTAGAAACTTTTTTTTTTTTTTTTTTTTTTTTTGTAGTTCAACATGTGGGAGAATTTAAACTTATGATCTCGAGGATATTTTCTTATTGTTTGAGCAATGCAGAAATTGACTTTCTTGTATCCCGTGTAGTAGGACGGATTTGACTCCTATTGGTGTTGTAGAATGAGATAGCAATACTTATACTAAGAGTTAGCTTAGGCTGGTGATGGACATGGACTGGTTTTCTGGCTCAAAAATATTTTACGTTTTTTTATGTTGTGTTTGTAATTTGCAATGTTTTTTTTTTAAATGTGTACTTTTTTTTTTTTTTTTTTTGTAGCTTCAACATGTTTTTTACTATTTTTTTCATCAATTATTAATTATATACAAAAATTACTTTATAATTCAACAATATATTCGGCAAAAAAAAAAAAAAACCCTGTAATTTCTTTTTGTTAGACGAACACGACTCTCCAACAATGATATGATATTATCCACTTTGAGCATAACCTCACGACAAACCATTCAATATTCGGCAAATATTTCTCTTTTTCAAATGAATTTTATTATTATTATTATTTTGTTGGAAATGATTGGTTTTGTTTGATAAAAATCAAGGGGGACCCGCTCTAACAAATCTGTTTAGTTTCTATAATTTTGTTTTAGTTTGGTAATTTGTAGGTCAGATAAATTACATTTTTTAATTCTAAAATATCAAAATTTGATACAAATGGATTATATAAAAAATTTATTTTATTAAGAAATTTGCAATTGAAGTTCTTAATTAAGGAAATTAATTATAGGTTAGATTGAGATATTTTTAGACCCGATTTAATTGATTATAAATTTTTTTAACACAACCTATGATCTTAACCTAATTGAATAATTTGTTTCATTTATTCAAAAATTTATTTCAGTATTAATAAAATTTAATAGGTAAAATATTCATTTATTTGTTTTCAAAAATTAAATTCACAATCAATTTGGACAGTTTCCATTCAATCTAAACTAATTTTAGAAAACTTACAGACATCTCTCCCTATAAAATTTTCATTATTTTAATTTAATCCAAATAAAAAAATTAATTTATTTTAATTTAATCCAAATAAGTTATAACTCAACTCATATTAATTAACTTAATTGATTTTTTTAATCCATTAGAAAAAAAATGCACAACATTATTTTGATTGAATTTTGTTTCTCTAATTATTCGTATTGTACACTCCATCCCCTTTTCACTTCCGTTTTTTTTTTTCCAACAAAAACGTCGACGTTTTTACCGTGGTCGAGAAGGTCTGCTTTCCTTGCCGTTCTCACCTGCACTGGTCTCGCCTTTCGGCCTGCCCACCAAAGGAAACAAAAACCAAAAAAAGAGCAAAACACAACATGCGAAGTTTGCTCGGATTTAAAGCTTCACAGTTCTTATTCAAATCCTCTACGGTTTCTTTCTCTCGGAGCTTTCCCTCTCCCAATCTCTTCCACATCATTTCCAATTCCGTCTCCCGGCGAGCCTTGGCGGCCATGGCCGGCGCGGACGAGTTTGTCAAGGGCAACGTTCATCCGAATGGCGTCGCGGTTATAACTCTCGATCGCCCCAAAGCTCTCAATGCCATGAACTTAGGTTCATTTCCTTCATTATTTTGTTCTATTGCATCTGATCGCTTCTGAATTTAGTTTATAAATTGAGGCTTCTGAATTTAGTTTATAAATTGAGGAATGTATGAATGTGGCTTTAGTTTACTTTCGTCTGAAATTTGGGAGTTGAGCTTCGTAATATCGATTGTTCTGATAATTTTATGCCGATTCAAGTGGAAAACAGCATTTCTTAACTTGTGGAAATCGGCGAAAGCGCCCAATACTTTCTGAGTTACCATAGCGAATTGAGACGGTTATTGTTGAGGATTATTGGGAGTGAGTTACACATTGGTTAATTTAGTGGAAAATCATGGGTTTATTAGTGAAGAATACTATCTCCGTCGGTACGAGTACGAGGCCTTTTGAAGAAACCAAAGTAAAGCTATGAGAGCTTATACTCAAAGTGGATAATATCATACCATTGTGGAGATCCATGGTTCCAAACTCTGTTAGTGTGTTGGGTGAGAAAATCCTGTTAGTGTGTTGGGTGAGAAAATCCTGTAGCTTCTTAAGTTTGGTAACGCCAGATTTTTCCATAGCAAATGGTTGATTCACAGCTTTTAGCTTATGGGCCTCGTCCATGACGAGTCTGTGCCGCCATTTGCTGTGTGTTTTGTGAGCCTAAAGGTCCAGAGGATCCAATACTTTGAGAGCCATCTCCTTGCTCAGTCACAACGGTAGGAGGTTTTTCTGCAGAGAAGAGAGAAGAGAAAAGTTGTGAGATCTCACATCGGTTGAAGAGGGGAACGTAGCATTCTTATAAGGGTGTGGAAACCTCCCCAGCAACGCGTTTTAAAAAACCTTGAGGGAAAGCATGGAAGGGAAAATTCAAAAAGGACAATATCTGCTTGCAGTAGGCTTGTGCTATTACAAATGGTATTAGAGCTAGACACCGAGCGATGTGCCAGCAAGAACAATGGGCCTCGGAGGGGGTGGATTGTGAGATCCCACATTGGTTGGAGAGTGGAAACCTCTCCCTAGGATACGCGTTTTAAAAACCTTGAGGGAAAGCCCGGAATGGAAAGCCCAAAGAGGACAATATCAGGTAGCGGTTGGCTTGGGCTGTTACAAATGGTATCAGATTCAGGCACTGGGTGATGTGCCAGCGAGGAGGCTGAGCCCTGAAGAGGAGTGGACACGAGGCGGTGTGCTAGCTAGGACGCTGGGCCCCAAAGGGGGGTTGATGGTGAGATCCCACATCGGTTGGAGAGGGGAACGAAACATTCTTGTAAGGGTGTGGAAACTTCTCCCTATTTGACACGTTCTAAAAACCTTGAGGGAAAACCCGAAAAGAAAAGCTCAAAGAAGACAATATCTACTAGCGGTGGGCTTGAACTGTTACAAAAATTCTACGATATACAATGATTTTTCATTATTGAGCGGTCACAGCGAAGCAAGAATTATTAAAATTTTTGTAAAAAACACACACACACACATTTGGACAGCTTGTTGCAAAGACATAGTTCAAAAACACAATCATTGTGCTTAAAACGTTAAGAGCAATGATAGTGTCTTAACTTTATGAGCAAAAACAAAGTAAGGTGTTTTTCTGATGTCTCTATGTTGGTTTGGTTTGATGATGATTTACTTTCTGTATTAAACTTTATTGACTATGCAGATATGGATATACAATACAAAAAGTATCTCGACGAATGGGAGGAAGATCCAACGGTCAAATGTGTCCTTGTCGAGGGAAGCTCGTCTCGTGCCTTTTGTGCAGGTAAGACGGTATAAAAAGGCCATCTAAATTCCCGAGGTATCTTTTCCAATTTCAGTCCTATTTTTAAGATTTATTGAAAGTACAACGATTACATTCGAACCATTTATAGTACAGGGACTAAAATGGAACCCGAAGTACACGAACCGAGTAGTATTTTAACCAAGTTTTTAAAGTTTCATTGAGGTGCAATCCTCTTAGTTGAAATATTGGTTCTTAATAACTGAAGTATTAGTCTATTCACAGGTGGTGATGTGAAGCAGATCATGACCAAAAACCAATTACCAGATATGATTGAGGTCTTCTTTTTGCTTAATCTCTTTGCTCTTCCACGAACCGCAAAGAGGGGAAAACGTTTTAAGAACATGTCGTAACACTTTCTTAAAAATAAGCCCGACCATATGATTAGTTTCTTCTGAGCAGTTTGATACTGTGAGATCCCACGTTGGTTGGAGAGGGAAACGAAACATTCCTTATAAGGGTATGGAAACCTCTCCCTAGTAGACGCGTTTTAAAATCGTGAGGCTGATGACAATACGTAAAGGGTCAAAACGGACAATGTTTGTTAGCGGTGGGCTTGGACTGTTACAAATGGTATCAGAGCCAGACACTGGGCGGTGTGTCAGCGAGGACGCTGACCCCCCAAGGGGAGTGAATTGTGAGATCCCACATCGGTTGGAGAGGGAAACAAAGCATTTCTTATAAGGGCGTGGAAACTTCTCCCTAGTAAACGCGTTTTAAAACCATGAGGCTGACAACGATACGTAATGGGCCCAAAGTGGACAATATCTGTTAGCGGTGGGTTTAGGCTGTTACAAATGGTATCAGAGTCAGACACCGGGCGATGTGCCAATGAGAACGCTGGCCCCCAAGGGGGTGGATTGTGAGATTCCACATCAGTTGGAGAGAGGAACGAAGCATTCCATATAAGGGTGTGGAAACCTCTCCCTCGTAGATGCGTTTTAAAATCGTGAGGCTGACGGCGATACGTAATGGGTCAAAACGGACAATGTTTGTTAGCAGTGGACTTGGGCTGTTACAAATGGTATCAGAGCCAGACACTGGGCGGTGTGTCAGCGAGGACGCTAACACCCCAAGGGGAGTGAATTGTGAGATCCCACATCGGTTGGAGAAGGAAACAAAGCGCATTCCTTATAAGGGCGTGGAAACCTCCTCCTAGTAGACGCGTTTTAAAACCGTGAGGCTGACAATGATACGTGACAGGCCAAAGCGGACAATATCTGTTAGCGGTGGGCTTAGGCTGTTACATATACTTTTTCAAGCCAGAAAGTTCCTTCAAATGCAAACGATCTCTTTAGTTCGTCTTGATTTGAACGAAAACGACGACTAGATATTTTCCGTTTGAATCAAATGTAATTTCTTCACAAACTATATTGCATTTGAAATTCTTATGACGTTTCTCTGTCAGGTATTCACAGCTGAGTATTCTTTAATTTGCAAAATTTCTGATTACAAGAAGCCATACTTATCCTTCATGGATGGCATAACAATGGGGTTCGGGATTGGCTTATCAGGTCACGGTCGTTACAGGATCATCACAGAGGTACGTAAATCTTCCCCGTTCTGCTGACATGTACCTTTCGTTATTATATCGGTCCAAGAATGTCGTTTTTGCCCCTAACTGTACACGTTCGGCTATATTGGTTTTAACTCAGAGGACCCTTCTAGCCATGCCTGAAAATGGAATTGGTTTGTTCCCTGATGTTGGGTTTTCATACATAGCAGCTCAAGGTCCAGGAGAAGGATCAGTTGGTACGTCATCGTTATCTCGAGCTGTTTTTGTTCGAATCCTTATTTTCCCCGAACGTTCAAACGTTTTGTTTTCGTAAATGTTCTGTAATCATTCATCACTCTGTAGGTGCATACCTTGGACTGACTGGTAAAAAAATTTCATCGCCATCTGATGCGCTCTATGTTGGTCTCGGAACGCATTACGTTCCGTCTACGAATTTGAGTTCACTGAAAGAACGACTCTTGACTGCTAACTTGTAAATTTCCAAACATCTTCTATCGATGTTTTTTCATTCTGTTAATCGTTATTTTCGAAGTTGGATGGTCCGTGATGGTCGATTGTTTAATTCTTTTACAGTTCCGAGGATCCTCACGAGGATATAAAAACGCTCCTGACAAAATACAGTTGCGACCCCGAGTCTCCATCCTCGTTGAAGTTACACTTACCTCAGATAGTTTCGTGCTTTGATGCCGAAAAGTCGGTTAAGGAGACGGTTGAAGAACTAAAGAAACACCAACAGGATTCAAATTCTTCAGGTATGTTTGATTGATTATATGATGTCTTAAAGAACGTCGCCGAAATCCTCGAATTCTTCGGGAAACTGGAAATGTGGGAACAGCGGATGATAGGGGAGTAGCTCTTTTTGTATCTACGGAATCATTAGAACCGCAGGCTCGACCTGCTGACCCTAAAGACACGAGCTGGCCTTGTTCGGTCACTGATGGGTCATGTTTTTGTATATGCAGTGGCGGAATGGGCTAAAGAATGTCTTCAAGGAATTGGAAAAGGCGCTCCCTTCTCACTTGCATTGACACAAAAGTATTTCTCCAAAGTTGCAGCTGCTGCACACGGAAAGCGTAACGACGAATTATCGACTGTGAGTTCGAGATTTTTTCGTTCGTGCTTTTAATTGCTCGAAACTCGACATAGTTTACGTAGTAACGTGCTTCCTCTTTGTATGGGAGGGTGTGCAGCTGAACGGCGTTATGAGAACGGAGTATCGTATCGCTTTAAGATCGTCCCTGCGCAATGATTTTGCTGAAGGAGTTCGAGCTGTTTTGGTGGATAAAGATCAGGTTAGATTCTATACTAACGTTTAGCTTAAAACGACGAAAATTTGTAAGAAAACAAACAAACCATTTTCGCAAATAATTTCAGGTTTTTCGAGCTTAAAATTTATAATCACAATGTGTTTGATCTTATGAACTGGCAGAATCCAAAATGGAACCCGTCAGCCTTGGACGATGTCGACGACAAAGAAATCGATTCCCTCTTCGAACCTGTAAGTCGAGTGGCTGAATTGGAAGTATAAATTACAAAAAAGAGAACATACGTGCTTATTTTATTATTGCCAAGAAAATTTGCAAAATTTAATAAATATTTGAACTATGGTCGGGAAGAACTGATAGTCGCATAGCTCGGGGAGAAAAACCGACGATGCTAAGGTAGTATTGTGCTATATTTAGATTGAGTACCGTCATTATCAATAGCTATCGGGAAGATTTTCAAGTCAGATAATGAAATACTTAGTTTTATGTCCAAGAGCCTCAAAATATGGCTCAGAGATTATATCGTATATATATATATCCTCGAGATTATTATTCTTATTATTATTTTGGGTAGATTTACAATTTAGGGATAATTTTTTCCATTTAATCTATTAAATAAAATTTAATAATTAGTTTAATAATTAATATAAAATATTTAGTAAAAATATTTTTCAAAGATTAAAAAATATTCTAGAATTAAATTTATAGTTAAATGTAAAAAATATTTCTAATTTTTTTAAAAATATGATTTGAGTTCCCTAAAGAGGATTGAAATATAATCAAATGGATAAAATATTAACTATTAGCCGTAAAAAAAAATATAAAATGGATAATTCTTTTAATAATTTGAAAATTATTATTTTAAAATTTAAAATTGTGTGATCCCACGAACGAAGTTCCCGCTCTTCAGCGGCTTCATTTCCTTATAAAAGTCGACCTCCTGCCAAATTTTGTTGCGTCCCGTCTTTTCCTTCATCGTTCTTCAATTTACCAATCTTCCCGTCGCCGGATTCTCTCTACGAAAATGGCTTCCTCGTTTCAGTTCCCTTTTTTGGCCACCGGAACCGTCGCCATATCGTATTCAGAGCTCCAAGTAAGTCAATCTCCGAGAAAATTAGACTGAGTCACTGAAATCTATTTTCTCGAATCATTTCGAATTCTTATCGGTCTTTTGTTGGCATAATGGAGTTAGGGTTTGCTATTTGACGAGAAATTTTCAAATGTTGAGATATAAACCCTAGGTTGGGTAATAGTGGCTTTCTCAAACTCCGTGAGTCGTTATACTGATAAAATTAAGGCTTTACCAATTTCTTGTTAGTCCATAACTGATGAACATTGATATTTAAGAGATCTGGTGAATGACTTTCTGTTTCTCTTCATGTTTGTTTAGGTATAACTTTGGATGGAGTCATGGCAAAGAGAAACTTGAATCTGTGAAGCCTAGTATGCCATTTTTATCTGCCTCTGACTCGGTACACTGTTTAAATAAACAATAAACAATAATTATGGTTCTGGAAAGCTTTTAATATGAGCTAAGAAGCACCTATACTAGGTGCTTTAGTTTGGCTTGCGTGTCTATGCCGACATGTAGGCATTTGGATGCTCTAGTGTGACATCTCATATTGGTTAGAAGATGAACGAAATATTTTTTATAAGGGTGTGGAAGCCTCTCTCTAGTAGACATGTTTTAAAACCTTGAGAGGAAGTTGAAATTGGGAAGGGAGAACCCATAAAAGACAATATTTGTTAGCTGTGAGCTTGAGCTATTAGAAATGGTATCAAATCCAAACACCGACGGTGTGTCAAGGTGAATTCTGAGATTCCACCTTTGTTTGAGAGGGTGGATTGTGAGATTTCACATCTCTTGAGAGGAGAAGAGTATGGAAACCTCTCCCTAGCAGAATGCTGGAAGGGAAAGTCCGGAAAGAACAATATCTGCTAGCTAGCGGTGAGTAAGACACTTATTGGACACACGTTTGGAGCAAAAGATATATTAAACACTTGTACAAAGTCAACAACGGTTAGACACGTATTGAACCCATTGAATCCAGGCCATATATTCTTTCAGCACAAGTTTTGATGATTTGTTCGATATTTGTTAGGCATCTAAAGGGACGGATGCTTTCAATCTCGAACGCTCCACATTTGCATTGTTCATGCAATTAACCATATGTTAAAAACTTCAAATTTACTAATTTGCTTCAGTAATTGTATTCATTTACTCTCATCTTCTCTTGTTTTCCAGCTCAACTTTCCGGAAGAAATTCGAATTAATAATTATTCAATTGTTTAATAAAAGTATTTTATATTTGTTTAAAAAAATATTCATAAACTTAAAAAAAAAAAAAAAATTCTTTCTAATTTTTGAGATAAAATACAAAATTCAAGAATATTTTTACTAATTTCACCTTATTTTATATTAATTATTTTTTTCTTCCTTTTGCTTTATGGCTATAATCTTAAGAAATTGATTATGATTTATCTATAATTTGTTGTGAATGGATTTAATTAATATTGATTATTCTTTGAAGAATAAATTTTAATTTTAATTATTGACTATTTTATTCGTAAAATATATCTTATTTATCTTTTTTATAAGCAATTTTACATTGTAAACGTTTTATATCTGTTATATTTAAATTTCAACATAGAGGAATCTTTAAAATTTAAATTGTGGTATATATAAATTTTACATTAAATAGTATAATATAAATATAAAATTTTAGCTCAATCAAAACTTAATTCATATTTGAAAAATAATTTAAAATGAAAAAATGTAATTTTTTTTAACAAAAGTTAAAAAATATTCTTAAAAGGGTTAATGACATGGATATTTTTAAAATGCAGTGTTATTTAATTCTTAAAATATTTAAGTTTTTTTTTTTTAAATAAAATAAAATATTAAGGATAATTTTGGATTTTAAAGGTCTTTTTATTTTTTATTTTATTTTTAGTTTAAAAGTTGGATATTTTTTTACAAAAACTCTAAAGATTGAGTATTTTTTTAAATTTATTAATTTAGCCTTATTAATATTAAAATTATTATTGTCTTTTTTTTTTCCGTATTTTGACTAGCCACTCATATCATCCAACCACCTTCTGCCTGTTAGAGGAATAGGACTCTCCACAATGGTATGATATTGTCCACTTAACAGGACTCTCCACAATGGTATGATATTGTCCACTTTGAGCATGAGCGCTCATGGCTTTGTTTTGGGTTTCCCCAAAAGGCCTCATACCAATGGAGTAAGTATTCCTCACTTATAAACCCATGATCATTCTCTAAATTAATCGATGTGAGACTTCCATCATCCAACATTACCTTTGCAGCCTTGAGACGGGAGACAATTTTGTTCATCCCATTCGAATTTTGTGGGGGCAACCTTGTAAATTCCCTTAAATCTACTTCACAAATGGAATCCCAAATTGCCTGCTGTAAATTCCTTTGTTTTTAAATTTCAAATTCTTTTCACTACAAATCACGTTTTTAATATCTTTATTTTGTTTTATTTTTTCCTTTAAATTAGCTATAATAATAGAAAGCTCATTGCGTGGTTTGAAAAATTAATTATTTTTCATAATTTAGTAATGTTAATATAATATACATCGTGGCCCAATTCTATTTCTTTGCTTCATAATTCATGTTGATTCCAATGAATCTGAAATGAAATAATCGAAAGGCCACTAATCCTTTTTTTAGCATTCAAAAGAAGTAATTGATTGAGCAATTGACAGATGATTCAGGGGTTCGGTTCCGTAGGAACTTTTTATCTTCGGATTTCGAAAAGAATTAGTAAACCCCATCTTTAACGTTTGAACCATGATATGAAATGAGTTTGATAAAACAAGCAGAAATCCTATTTTGAAAATAACTAAAATACTAAGAATAATAAATAAAACAAGTGTAACACACAAATTACAAGTTTTTATATTTTTTTGAGTAAATAATTAACGTTTCTTCTAAATAAGATATTTATAAAATATTTTTAAAACTAAAACATGTAATATAATAATAATAAATAGAACGCACGTGTCAGGGAAAAGTGTTTTGACAAGTCTTGCTCTGTGACCCCACGCTGATTCGACCCAATAACGAGGGGATAAGCGTTATAGTTTACCAGCCACGCCAGCAATTTTTTTCTCTCTTGTAGACTAGGTGGCACTCGCAAGCCGACAGTGGATGAAAATCCTCGTGGTATAATATAAGGTCAAATGCCACGTTGGATGACAACGAAAACCTTCTGAGATGGTGGGGCCTCCCCTCGATGTTGCCTTTCTACATGCTTCCTCTCTGCTCCCCCACACTTTTTGTTACTTTTTTTTTTTGTCCAAAATACCCCTTTGCCTTCTATTTAATGGCCCCACTTCTTATTTCCTTCCAATTTAGGACCTATTTGGTCTATAAATATTAAACGACTCTCCACAATGGTATGATAGTATAAGCTCTGGTGACTTTGCTTTGGGCTTCTTCAAAAGGGCTCATACTAATGAAGATAGTATTCCTCACTTATAAACTCACGATCTTTCACTAAATTAACCAATGTGGGACTCAACTCTAAACAATCCTCAACAAAGATGTTGTAGAGTCTAAAAATGTTCAGTAATAAATTTTTTTAATTCTAATAATTCCATTTTTTCGGTTGTGTTGGCTTAGGTTGTTTGGGTTATCTATACAAATTTTTATTTTTGATGGAAATAATGTTAATAGTAAAATGTTAATTTTTAAATATTTAATTAAAATTTACAATTTGAATATATCATTTTAAATAGTCAAAATTATTTTTTTAATGGTATATATTGGAACCTTTGAAAGAATTAAGGTGTATTTGAAGGGATTATTATTTTTAATATTTGTAATTTAGTCTAATAAATAGGAAAAAGAAAATAAAATAATTTTATTAAAAAATTCAAATGGAAGGGTAATAATGTCAATTAGAGAATAGTTTCCTATCCACAAGCTGACATCACGACTATTTTAAGTAAAAAAAGAAAAGGCATTAAATAAATACGAGTGGCGACAGCGTAAACTTCAGGCCCATATGCTCTCTATAAATACGCCATTGTCGCAACCGCCATTCCCCAAATTCCGTCCTTCTTCGCTAATCCTTTTTTGTCTCTCTCTCTTTTCCTAAATCCCTCCGCCCTCTGGTCTCCGCCCTAATGCCCTCTGCTTTCTCCGCAGCACACGCTTCACAGTCAACACAACTCTGCCTCGGAAACCGCCGGAAAACCAGTTTTCGAAAGCGGTGCTTGCTGATGATCAAGCAACAGAAAGCCAGATTCTATATTCTCGCCCGTTGTATCTCCATGCTTCTGTGTTGGAACGATCGCGATATTCCTGATTAAAGCACCTATTCCACCGTCGATTGTTGTTTCTTACCTCCGAAATCGACGATCAACGTCCTGTTTAGTCCGCGTGAGTTTCTGATCGGAATTGAACTCCGATTTGAACGGATTGGAGTGGAGGAATGCGGTTTAGGTATGACGTTGGATCGAAGATATACGATTTAATTTCTCGACAGCCGGTAAAACGCATCGCCGTGGTTCGTCCGCTTGGAATAGATTTCTCCTGTTCGGCAGGGAAGAGAAAAATTGAAGGCAAGAACAAGCGTTGTTTTGTTTCATTTTTCTAATTTTATTGTGATATTGAACTGTTGATGAACTTCACTGGACGGATACTTGTATATAAACTGCTGAGAAAATTAGGTTTTCTTTTGTTTTGATATTGGACTCTGTTTTCGAGATCGATGAATTGAATCTTCATTTGTGAATTTTGTTTAGGCATTTTGTTGAGATATAAACCAGGAGATACGTTCTTGTCGAGATGAATTCATTCGTAAAAAGTCTCAAATTCTGAAGGAAATCAACTTCTGTTTTCTCTGTACAGAGCTTAGAATTATAATCTTAATTTGATGATTGTGCGATGGAAATACGAACAGAAGATTACAGTTCTTTTTCCTTTTATGGCATTTGATTCTAGAACTATGCGACATCGGAATCTACTGTTGTTGAAGGCCTGTATTGTTTGCAATTGGAATTGTTGATTTGATTTAGTGTGCAAATATGATTGCTGTACTCTGTTGAGATATCCTTTCCTGGCTGAGAAATTATTCAATGCTCATATGGTAAGTATTATATTATGAGGGCTTAGAAATGGGGTTTTGATAATGCTAACAAATCGGATCGCACTCGACTAAGATGATAGATGGAATGCTTAGCTTGTTTTATGATTTAGTTAGGACTTTGTTTGTCTCCTTTTCGTTATCTTTCACTCTCCTTGTATAGTTTGGGGAAGGGCCGGGTGGATTACCTTTGGGAGATAAGTCGATGATCTTGGTGGTCTTGTTACTGGTTGATAAATTACGATTGCAGTTTTCTTTAGGAAGTCCCGGCTTAAGATAAGAGATAAAGAAAACGGTTGATACTTCCACCTTTATATTCAAGCTTGTAACAATTTAGTTTTTAGAACTTTAGTGTGACCTCTTATAGCGGAAGTTATAGTCTAAAATGGAATTTTGTGTCCACGGTAGCGACAACGGAAGACTTTAAGAGAAAACCAAAATTATACCACCAAAAAGAATAGAAAAAAGGGGAAAATCGATTTTCGGTCCTCTAGGCATGGTTTATGCCATGATCAGTATAGATGATTTTGTTTGGGCTCATCATATGTTTACTGTTGATACCCGTGCTTAGGTATGCGCGGGAGCCCTTGACAGGCACTCCAAGACCTGGCAACACTCATGAAAACCCGGGTCAAAAGTCTTAGTGAGTAGCCCTCTCCTATCTAAGACTATTTCCACTCGTCTCTTTATCTTTTTTAATTTTGTAATAATTTAGTTTTTGCGGTAATAAACGTTCTAATTTTTAATTGTTACAGATATTACATTATTACATACTAAAATTATCCTAAAATAATAGCGATTAAATTAAAATAAATGATTAAATAAGTTTTATTTTTTTAAAAAAATATCAATAAACATTGAAAATTTATCCGTATTTTGATGGATATTTTACTTCACAAAATTTCCGTTAGAGAGAGCAAATGGTTCGGAATACTCCCAAAACGACGTCGTGTAATCCAGAAGAGGACTACTAGTATTAGCTTAAACCTTAGTCTTCACGCAGTCTCCGGCGACAGTTCGCTTGCATCTGAAGCTGTGGGCCCTAAGAATCCCGAGGGACGTTTGTAAGGCCGCCATTAAAACACTGAACAGTTCTTTCTTCATTTTCCAGCTGAAGTAGATTGTTCTTGTTCAACATTTTACAGCTGCTTAATTGATCATGTGATTATGAACCTCCCCCCTTCTGCCTTTCATTTTCTTGGTACCAGTGGGCTTTTTCTTTTGAATTTCATTTCTATTATTCCTGTTTCTCTTACCATATTTCTCGTAATTGTGAGATCCCGCGTTGATTGGAGAGGAAAACGAAACATTTCTTATAAGAGTGCAAACTTCTCCCTACCATGTTTTAAAACTTTGAGGTGAAGCTGGGAAGCTCAAAGAGGACAATATCTACTAGCGGTTACAAATGGTATCAAAGCCAGATGTGCCAGTGAGGATGCTGGCCCTCAAATGGGGTGGATTGTGAGATCCTCATACCGGTTGGAGAGGGGAACGAAGTCATTCCTTATAAGAGTGTAGAAACCTCTCCTGTTCAAACCCGCTTTAAAACTTTGAGGGAAAGTCCAAAGAAGGGAAAGCCCAAAGAAACAATTCTCCTTAACAGACCTGCTTTAAAACTTTGAGGGAAAGTCTAAACAAGGGAAAGCTCATATTTTGGATGTCTTATTTCCTTCCTTCCAAATGGAATTATTTATTCTAAGTTCTGTAGTCTTTCTCCCTTTCTTCATGGATACCAATGGCTCGGTTTTTTTCGAGGCGTAATAGCCAAAGTCTACCCGCTATCATATATTGTCCTTTTCGGGCTTAGGCTTTCTCTTTTGAGCTTCCTCTCATTCTCCTCTTCAACTGAAGGTGGATCTCACAATCCATCCATCGTCGAGGTCCAGCGTCCTCATTGAAACTTGTTCCTCTCTTCAATCGATGTGGGATCTCACAATTCACTCCCCTTTGGAGTCCAGCGTCCTCGCTGACACACCGCCCAGTGTCCACCTCCCTTCGGGGCTCAGTGCTCTCGCTGACACACTGCCATGTGTCTTGGTTTGATACCATTTGTTACAACCCAAACTCGTTGTTGTTGATGATTATTGGAAGTGGGTCCCACGTTGGCTAATTTAGGAAATGATTATGAGTTTATAAGTGAGGAATACTATCTTTATTCGTACGAGACATTTTGGGGAAGCCTAAAGCAAAGCCATGAGAGCTTATGCTCAAAGTGGACAATATCATACCATTGTAGTGATTCGTGATTCCTAACAGTTGCTAGCAGATATTGTTTTCTTTAGACTTTTCCTTTCGGGCTTCCCTTCAAGGTTTTTAAAACAGGTCTGTTAGAGATAGGCTTCCACACCCTTACAAAGAATGCTTCGTTCTCCTCCTCAACCGATGTGGGATCTCACAATCCACCTACTTTCGGACATTCTCCTCTCCAATCGATGTAGAATTTCTACGAAGGTCTTTTATCTTTTTCCACTCAATTATCTTACTTTTTTATGTATCCGTGACTATAATTTGTTCAGTTTAATTACATTTACGGGCTCAATCAAGAGGAAGTACTGGAAGGGCTCCCTCCCTGGATTCACTCTTATTGCTTCATGCCACCAAACAAAAATCGAACATTTTATTATTTCGGTATGTTTACGGTTCAGATTGTTGGGAGTAAATCCCACATTGACTAATTTAAGAAAGGATCATGAGTTTATAAGTAAAGGAATACATGTTCATTGGTATGAGACCTGAGTCGTGATTCCTAATATTTACGCCACACATAACATCATACCAAGCTATTATATTCGTTTTTCTGATTCGCTCATGCAAGAATTTCTTAGTTCTCACGTCGTCGTCTCTTAGATATAGAAGCTAGACCTATAATACGATAGGCCAGCACTTAGATGTTCTGGTTTCAAAGGTGAGATCGGCTTTAGATGTTCTGGTTTCAAATATTTCGATTTAATTCCATTAGTAATAACTTAACTTTGTACAAAAACCAATTATATTCGACAAAATGAGCTTGTCATGTTTTCTTTTCGAACATCAACTTTAGTCAACTATCTCGAGAGACTTTCAACTTTTCTACAGAGAACCTCTCTTTCTAGCTAACTCGTGGAAAAACAAAATGAGCTTGTCATGTTTTCTTTTCGAGCATCAACTTTAGTCAACCATCTCGAGAGACTTTCAACTTTTCTACAGAGAACCTCTCTTTCTAGCTAACTCGTGGAAAAACAATATTATTTATTTATTATTATTATTATTTTGGTAATAAATGGAAAAATAAAAAGTGGTTTTATTAATAACTTTTTGAGAAGATAACACCATTTTTTTTCCTTTTATAAAGAGATAAACTTTGGGAAAAAGAGCAATAGAGATTAGAAGAAAAAAAAAAAAAAAAAAAAAAAAAAACATTACACATAGACTTGGGCTGGAAAGTTGCCTATTTAGTGCTTTCTTTTTCAACCCTTCTTCGTAAAGTAGTAAATCAAATTTCATATATATATATATATATATATATATATATATATATATATATATATATTGGAAACCATGTTACTCGATAATCATCGAGCATATAAAAATAAAAGTTGATACACTGATTTTGTGACGCCCGAATATAATATATGAATGAACCGAGACTACATTCAAATGAAAAAGATCATAAGAATATGATGATGATCATAGTAACTCTAAATTTTGATCAGATTCTCGAGGAACCGACATTAAAAACTTCAAATATTCTCAACATAATTTAATAATTTCTTAGTAAGTAAATGAATTAAAGTTTAAAAATTTAAATTTAAAAAATAATTTATTATAATGAAAAAAGAGTGAATTATGATTGGTTGATTTTCTTTTAAATGTATAATTGAATTAAAAAAGGATATGATATGGAAATAAAATGTGATAAATATTCCTAAGATTCCACCACTTATGTAATCAACAATTAATTTATTTCTGGCATTACCTAAAAATCTACACCTTTATTTATTTCCACTTTGTAAACAGCTTTTTTGAGTCCCTTTCAGACATATATAATTTTTTTAAAAAAATAAAAACCCACAAAAAATATATATATTATGACTTTTCTAAAAATTTAAATATTTCTGGGTGGAATTTGAGAGATTAAGGCTCTAAAAACATTTTTATATTCGACCTTAAATAATATTTTTGAGCCACAAATACGACTTTAAAAGAAGCAAAAATCACAGTTGGCAACAATGTATCTAGTTGACGATGTGAAGTTGTGGTGTAAATAATCACGAAATTAGATTATTTACCTCAGTTGGAGAGGAGAACGAAATATTCTTTATAAGCGTATGAAAACCACTCCCTAATAGACGTGTTTTAAAATCATGAGGCTAAAAGCGATACGTACAGAGCTAAAGCGGACATTATTGACTTTCTCATCGAAATTTGGAGAAAAAAAAATTAAACTTATAAGTGTTAGACGAACACAACTCTCCACAATGGTATGATATTGTCTACTTTGATCATAAACTCTCGTGGCTTTACTTTGAGCTTCCCCAAAAGGCCTCATACCAGTGGAGTTAGTATTACTCACTTATAAACCCATGATCATTCCCTAAATTAGCCGATATGGGACCTTCATCATCCGACAATAAGTACTAATTTCACCCTTCAAAATTTAAAAACTACAAAATAATAATAATAATAATAATAATAATAATAAATAAATAAATAAATACAAGATAAAATTTAACTAAATACAAGAAATAAACATAAATTTAAAAAGGAAATTGTGTTTTTTTATTATTTATTTTAATTTATACGTATCTGATTTTTTTATATATATATATATATATATATATATATATATATATATATATATATATATATTTGTAGGAAGCAGCTCACGAACAAAAAGTGGCATTAACTGAATAACTGAATTAAGTAACGATTTATGTATTTATTTATTTATTTATTTATTTCATTCCTTCTTTTTCTCTGTGAGGCTCCAATTTTTTTTCCCTTCCTCATGAAGCTCTTCTAAATCCAACTCCAACCAACACTCCATTTCCAGAGTCCTCTGGTTTCTTACTCCTTCCTTCTCGATTCCATCTTTATCAAAAACATTCCGATTCAAAGATTCGAGCCAATCAGAGATCGAATCGGCAAAAAAAGAGGAAAAAAAAGAAGAACAATGTCGGAATCTGTGTTACGATTCCACAGAAATTGGATATTCAGAGCTTTGATTTTGTTGTTGTTGACGGTTGTTCCAAATGGATTTAGTGTTGGAGTGAACTGGGGAACTATGGCTACTCACCAGCTTCCTCCAGAGAAAGTTGTTAAAATGCTTCAAGAAAATGGGTTTCGTAAGTTGAAGCTTTTTGAAGCTGAGGATCGGATTTTGGAAGCCCTAATTGGGACTGATATTGAGGTTATGTTGGCTATTCCTAATTCAATGTTGCAGGTTATGAGTGAAGATCCTGAGGCTGCAGCTCTTTGGGTGGATTCTAATGTTACTGCTTACACTTATCATGGTGGTGTTAAAATCAAGTTGAGTATTGATTTACTTTGGTTTTTGTTCTTCGTTTTTTTGTGCTCGTAAGGTGTTCGATGAAATTCCCACTTCATGTTTCTCTGTTTTGAATGTGTTCTTTTCAAGCCTGGCTTTGAAACTTCACATGAAATCTTTAGAAAGCGATTGAATTAGCCAAAAATAAGTTTAGGTCATCTTTTGTTTTAGTTGGTTTGATCGATCACTTCATGAGGAAGGATTTTTGATCATTTGGTCATTGTTTTTCTTTTTTTTTCATGAGAAAGTGACGTTAGATTTCAAAACTATGGAAAGTAACCAAATGCCACTCTCAAATGATGGTCATTCATTGGACCGTTCTTGGGTGTTGCATATGTAATAGCCCGAGCTCACCGCTAGCAGATATTGTCCTCTTTGGGTTTTCCCTTTCAGGCTTCCCCCAAGCTCACTTCTAGCGGATATTGTACTATTTGAGCTTTTTCTCCATTTCAAGCTTCCCATAGCAGATATACTTTCTCTTTCGGGCTTCCCCTCAAGGTTTTTAAAACGCGTCTGCTAGTGAGAAGTTTCTACACCGTTATAAAGAATGCTTCGTTACCCTCTCCAACCGATGTGGGATCTCACAATAATCCACCCCCTTCGAGGCCCAATATCCTCGCTGGCACTCGTTCCCCACTCAAATCGATGTGAGATCTCATAATCCACCCCTCTTCGGAGCTCAGCGTCCTTGTTGGCACACCACTCGGTGCCTGACTTTGATACTATTTGTAACAGCCCAAGCCCACCGTTAGCAGATATTGTCCTCTTTGGATTCTCCCTTTCGGGCTTTCCCTCAAAGTTTTTAAAACACATCTGCTAGGGAGAGGTTTCCACACTCCTATCAAGAATGTTTTGTTCCTCTCTCCAACCGACGTGGGATCTCACAATAATCCACTCCTTTGGGGCCTAGCGTCCTCTCCACACCATTATAAAGCATATTTCGTTCCCCTCTCTAACCGATGTGGGATCTCACAATTATCCACCCCCTTCGGGGCCTAACGTCCTCTCCACACCGTTATAAAAAATGTTTCATTCCTCTCTCCAACCGATGAGGGATCTCACAATTATCCACCCCTTTCGGGGCCTAACGTCCTTTCCACACCCTTATAAAGAATGTTTCGTTCCTCTCTCCAACCAATTTGGAAACTCACAATAATCCACCCCTTCAGGGCCCACCATCCTCATTGGCACTCGTTCCTCTCTCCAATCGATGTGGGATCTCGTAGCAACCTTCTAGACCGAAAGAATTGAAATTTGTTAATGCATTTTTAGAAGTTTAAGAACCCGAGTTTACGAATGTGAAGTTAGCTTAACAAGCATATTGGTTCTCTCTGTCTCCTATAAACTTCATTGGAAACTGATTTTGCAGGTATGTTGCTGTAGGCAATGAGCCCTTTCTTAAGTCCTACAACGGCATCTATCTTCAATCAACGTTACCTGCCCTGAGGAATATCCAGCAAGCCTTAAACGATGCAGGACTTGGATCAAAGGTCAAAGCTACTATTCCTTTCAATGCTGATACTTACAATTCCCCGGACTCAAACCCGGTTCCATCTGCAGGCGATTTTCGGCCAGACGTCCGAGACTTAACAATCGAGATCCTACACTTCCTATCCATAAACAATGCACCATTCACAGTCAACATCTACCCCTTCCTCTCCCTATATGGCAATGACTACTTCCCCATCGACTTCGCCTTCTTTGATGGAACATACAAGTCCATGAAAGACGGAGATCTAACATACACAAACGTGTTCGATGCAAATTTCGACACTCTCGTTTCAGCTCTAACAAAAGCAGGATACCCCAACATGAAAATCATAGTAGGAGAAGTCGGCTGGCCAACCGACGGCGACAAACACGCCAATATCCAAAACGCAAAACGATTCAACCAGGGATTATTGAGGCATGCTCTAAGTGGGGAGGGAACCCCAGCAAGGGTAGGCATAATTGACATCTATCTCTTCAGCTTAATCGATGAAAATGCCAAGAGCATAGAGCCAGGGAGCTTTGAAAGGCATTGGGGAATATTCGAGTTCGATGGTAAGCCAAAATATGAGCTAGATCTGTCTGGTATAGAAGCCCAAAAGGGGCTGATAGCAGTAGAGGGAGTGAGATATATGGTGAAAAGATGGTGTGTTTTGAACCCAAATGTGAAGGATTGGGAAGGCTTGGCTTATAGTGTTGATTATGCTTGTAGCCTATCAGATTGCACTGCTTTGGAGTATGGATCTTCTTGCAATCAGCTAAGTGCAGAAGGGAATGCCTCTTATGCGTTTAATATGTACTATCAAATGAACAGCCAGAAGAGCTGGAACTGTGATTTTTCTGGTATGGCTGTGGTGACTCAAGAGGATCCTTCTTATGGCAGCTGCCAGTTCCCTGTTATGATTGATTATACCTTTTCTTCTTCTTCTTCTTCTTCTTCTTCTTCTTCTTCATTTCTGGATCTTCTGGTTGCAGGTTTCATGGGATTTCTGGTGTTTTTGTTTCTGGATTGATTCATAATGGATTTGAGAATGATTTTTGTGAATTTGGGAAAGAGAAGTATAAGTTAAGATTGAAGCTGTTCATCATGTTTTCTTTTTTTTTTTTTTTTTTTTTTTTTTTTTTTTTTTTTCATGATCTGATGAAATTTGCGTTGGATGCTCGTGAAAATTTGTTTCTATACACGAGCCTTCTATGTCTACGTAGATATAACATCACTACGTGTTTCTCGTTCAAGTTGGAATTTTTCGTTTAAACAGTGAATGAAGAGGAAGTGGGAGATATCCCTACTCGTCTCAAGTTACTTTTATACGTAGTATATTATATTTTTAGTTATGAAATATTATTTGATTTAGTTCTAAATAATATATATGGTCCGTTTTGGCTCGTTACGTATGACCGTCAATCTCATAACTTTCCGCGCTATTGTAAATGTAATCTTTTAACCTTTTTTAGTTTCAAAGGTATTTTTTTTAGATTTTTTTTTTTTTTTTTTTTTTTTTTTTTTTTTTTTTTTTTTAAGTTTAAGGTATTATTGAAGCTCTCGGAAGTTTAACATTTTATTTATTTATAAATTTTATTTGAGCTCAAGAAGCTTCTAGTTGTACCCGTCGAACTCTTTCGGATAAGCAATATTAAACTGTCAAAGTTGTTGGTTTGCTTTCAATATTAAACCGTGAAATTTGCGTTGGATGCTCATGAAAATTTGTTTCTATACACGAGTCTTCTATGTCTACATAGATATAACTGTTGGATGATGGAAGTCCCACATCGACTAATTTAGGGAATGATCATGGGTTTATAAGTGAGGAATGCTAACTCTATTGGTATGAGGTCTTTTGGGGAAACCCAAAGCAAAGCCATGAGAGCTTATGCTCAAAGTGGACAATATCATACCATTGTGGAGAGTCGTGTTCGTCTAACAATAACATCACTACGTGTTTCTCGTTCAAGTTGGAATTTTTCGTTTAAACAATGAATGAAGAGGAAGTGGGAGATATCCCCGTCTCGCCTCACATTACTTTTGTTCATAATATATTACATTTTTATTTATGAAATATTATTTGATTTAGTTCTAAATAATATATATGGTCCGTTTTAGCTCATTTGACCGTCAACTTCATGACTTTCCTATGTATTTTTTTTTTTAACCTTTTTTAGTTTAAGATATTTTTAAATTTTTTAAATTTTTTTTCTTTTAAAAGTTTAAAGAAATATTATTTGATTTAGTTCTAAATAATATATATGGTCCGTTTTAGCTCATTTGACCGTCAACTTCGTGACTTTCCTATGTATTTTTTTTTTTAACCTTTTTTAGTTTAAAAGATATTTTTAAATTTTTTAAATTTTTTTTCTTTTAAAAGTTTAAAGGTATTATTGAAACTTTCGAAAGTTTCGCCTTTTATTTATATATAAATTTTATTTGAGTTCGAGAGGCTTCTAGTTGTACCCGTCGAACTCTTTCGGATAAGCCGTATTAAACCGTCGAAGTTGTTAGTTTGCTTTTAATGCAGATAATAATAATAATAAATAAATAAAATAAAAGGTTCACCTCAAAATTCACATTCATAATATATGGTATGAAACTTAGATATGACCAATAATATTTATGGTGCCGAATTGTTAGATTTATAAAATATAATGGATTTATTGCTTCCATGAGTATACCATAATTAATTAATACAAAACTCGATTTTTTTTAAATATTTTACTTTACATTTTCAATGTTCCATTAATATAATAAATAATAAATAAATAATTATTTTTAAAAAACAATCCTCAATTTAATTTTTTTTAGTATAAAATGCTAAGTTCACTCTAACATTTTTAAAATAATTTCATTGGCTAATTTAATTTATGAAATATTTTACTCCTCAAACCAATTTCTTGATGGAACGTTTATTTTTAATTAATTTTCAAGGAATAAAATGTTAATTAAAAAAAAAAAAAAAAAAAAAAAAAAACTTCAACCATCATTATTTCTCAGTTTTGTTTTTTTGTAAATAAAAAATAAAATGAATTAAATAGGAAAGTTCTCGACGACCTAACTTAATCAACCGCTCTTAAATTAAAAAAAAAAAATCATAAAAACATTTCATAATTATTACAAAAAAAAAAAAAAAAAAAAAATCATAATTAACACGTCTACGTCACACCAAATTATTTAGCTTAACTAGTCTAAAGGAAAAAATTGATACCTAAACCTAAAATATATATGCTGTTTACATCACCGTGTTATGTTTTGGTGGCGTTGGTAGAATTTTATTTAGGGGGTGGATTGTGAGATCTCACATCGATTGGAAATGGGAACGAAACATTTCTTGTAAACGTGTGGAAACCTCTCCCTAATAGACATGTTCCAAAACTGTGAGCCTAACGAGAATACGTAACGAGTCAAAACGGACACTTATTGCTACACAATTGTCCGCTTTGGACCATTACACAATTACTGCTAAACGATGCTCATGTTGCCTCGTACATATAATACTCGAATAAAGGAAGGGTATAGGACTGTGACTGTGATGTCCCACATTGGTTGTGGAGGAGAACAAACCACCATTTATAAGGGTGTGGAAACCTTCTACTAGCATATGCGTTTTAAAGCCTTGAGGGCAAGCCCGAAAGGGAAAGTTCAAAGAGGACAATATCTGCTAGCCGTGGATCTGGGTCATTACAAATGGTATCAGAGCCAGACACCGAACGATGTGCCAGCCTTCTCGTTGTTCCTCGAAGGGGAGTAGACACGAGGCGGTGTGCCAGTAAGGACGCTGGGCCCCAAAGGGGGGTGGATTTGGGGGTGGTTCCACATCGATTGGAGGAAGGAAAGAGTGTAGACACGAGGCGGTGTGCCAGTAAGGACGCTGGGCCTCAAAGGGGGGTGGATTTGGGGGTGGTTCCACATCGATTGGAGGAAGGAAAGAGTGCCAGCGAGGACACTGGGCCCCGAAGGGGGGTGGATTGTGATGTCCCACATTGGTTGAGGAGAAGAACAAACCACCATTCATAATGATGATCCCCTAGCAGATGCGTTTTAAAGCCTTGAGGGCGAGCCCAAAAAGGAAAACTCAAAGAGGACAATATGGATCTGGGTCGTTACAGTGACAAGTGCACGTAATTCGATAGATATTTATAAATTTAATTTTAAAAAATAAAAAGCTAGACGGGTAGCGGATGAGGTTTTAATTATTTGAATTCTAAATAATATTTCAATACGTAATGTATTCCATTGATAGCGACTTTATCTATATGTATATGTATTTTTGCATGCATTAAAATTCTACTATAGTTAGGCTATTGTCACTCCTAAGAATATAGCTCACGGTTAATGTATATTTAATGTGATTTAATGGGAATTTATTACTTTAAGAGATACGTGAAAAGTAACTTTGAAAATTTATCCATAGTAACAAATATAATTTCATATAAATTAATATAGATTATATTAATTTAAGCATAATTTAACTAAATAGCAAATTAATAAAAATAAAAATTTCTAAAATTTTTAATAATTTTTTTTTAATTTAAAAAAAGTTTAAGAATGCTCTTAATTTGAAAAATGAAACTAAATTATTAAATTTTAAGATTTTGATTGTTATTTACTTTAATATCTGATTATTTTAAAAAAAATTTAATGGTAACCAAATACCTATTTTGTCCTTCAACTTTCATAAAATTATAAGATTTTTAGCGGTAATAATTAAATTAATATAAATTTGAAATAAAAGAATAATATTACTCCAACTTTAATGGATTAAACTATTTTTAACTAAATTATTATAAATAGAGATGTCCACATGGCAGGATAGAGATCGGGAAGCGTTTCCCATCCCTGTCCCTATTCCCACCTCTTATTTCAATATCTATTTCTGCAAAAAAAAATATATATTTATTTTTTACGATGATCATTTGTAAGGATCGAGTTCCAGTAAAAAAACATTCATATATATATTTTTAAAAATATATTAATTAAATAATTTTTAATAGATAATTCTCATTATATATATTTATATAGAAAGTGAGCAAGGCGGACGCTAATCGGGAGATATCTCTCTACACTCCTTTATCTATTCTCAATTTATTCACTGAACGTTAAATACAGTTCTCTAATCATAAATTAAAATTAATTTTTTTTTATAATTTTATTCGAATTTTCTAGTATATATATATAATAAAATGTCAATACAAAATTAATATTGTAATAAAGAAAAAAAAAATCCAAGTCTCGAACGATAAATGCGAGCAATAATTCAAGTTGAGCAGGTTGTAAGAAAAGGACGAGAAGGGCAAAATGGTAAATAATGGAAAAGAGGTGGCTGAATTTGGAAATTTGAAAGAAAAGGCGGGACCGGGACAGGTGGTTCCTATAAATTTCGGGCAGGGACTGGGATCTCTCATTCGTTTCCGCATTGTTCTTCCTCTTTCTGTCTCTCTTGTGTTGTAATCGAATATCGAGGGGTAAAGATTGCAAACCCTAAAAATCGACGAGGAACAAGGGTTTATTGATCTGTAATGACGCTGTAGCCATTTTGCTGCACTTTTCTGTTGCTGTGGATTTGGATTCTTCCGCCATCGTTACGAATCCTATTCGTTTCAGCATTTTCTTGTGTGTTCAAGGTATGCATTCGTTGTTGTATTCTCTTTTGAGATTGGCGTTTTATGTTGTTGCGGGAGGAAAGTTTGGTTTGAATCAGAGAATGTGAGGGATGTAGTGTTCATTTTGTTTGGGAGAATTGGAACTTGATATATTCTGGAATTATGATGTTGTCCTGGGACTTTTGGTTTTTGAGTTGAACTTATTCCATTTGTCTACTAATTTTTGGTTGTGTCTTTTCATTATATTGCGGAATAACTTCACATTCGTCGTTCTGGAAACTGTTTTCTTGCTGTCGACGTGTTTATGCGTAGTTTCGCATTTCTCGGTTGTAAGTACATTCGTCGTTTTGGAATGATTTTTGCTTGCTGTTGGCCGTTTATTGGAGCCGTCCAATCACAAGGACCTTTAATTATTCGGTCAAGAATTTTGCTACACTTCAATCGTTAATTTTGCTTTCCATTTCTTCAATTCCTATCTAATTAGGTGCTAGTTTCACTTGATATGCACTCTATATCTTAAAGAATCTGTTATTTGCTTCCCGTTGTTCTTAATCTTTCACTGATTAGCAGCAAATCTTTCGTTCAAGCTTTTTATTGATATACTGAAGTGTTTGATTTTGTTTTTTGAAGGTCATCATGGTAGCAACTGCTGCTACATCCGCGTTTTATCCTATTTCTTCTTCGTCTTCGTCTTCTGACCCTAAAGTAAAGAACACCAAAATTGGAGGTGGCTCTGGGAATTTGGGGGGGTTCAAGTCTAAATCTGTGTCTTCTGGAAGTCTTCGGGTGAAGACTAATGCCCAAGCCCCTTCCAAAGTAACTGGAAGCTCAACTGGCTTCAAGGCTGGGGATGACTTCATATCATCTCACCCACGAACTTTTATTAATCAGCTGCCTGACTGGAGCATGCTCCTTGCTGCTATTACTACTATCTTTTTAGCAGCTGAGAAGCAATGGATGATGCTCGACTGGAAACCTAGACGGCCGGACATGCTTATAGATCCGTTTGGTTTGGGAAGGATCGTTCAGGATGGTTTTGTGTATACCCAAAATTTCTCTATTAGATCCTACGAAATTGGTGCTGATCGTACAGCTTCTATAGAGACTTTAATGAATCATTTACAGGTACAATTAGCTTGTTGCCTTCTTGTGTTTTTATGAATAGCTATTAGCTGTAATTCTATGTATGCTTATGAAATGGAGATAAGTTATTCCAGTCGATGACATTGTGTGCAGGAAACTGCCCTTAATCATGTTAAGACTGTTGGGCTACTTGGAGATGGATTTGGTTCTACGCCAGAAATGTGCAAAAAGAACCTGATATGGGTAGTTACCAAGATGCAGATTATGGTAGACCGTTACCCTACTTGGTAAATTTAAGTTCTTCCATATAATGTATACGCTTCTAAAGATTGATTCAATATGTCTCTAGTGATTTTACTTGGGTGCACGATAACAGAATTGAGTTAAATGCAATAGTTTACGTTTGTTTTATCCCCTTAAGTAACATTTCTAGTATGGCACTGTTCCTGTCAACTATGTAACCTATTCATCTCTCTTTCACCTTCCAAAATTAAGTGATAAAAAAAGCATTGAACTGTTCACAGTCTAACAAGTCACTGAAATGGCCTTCAATTTACATTTTTCTTTTTGAGGTGGAAGTTTTTGGAGCCTGGCTGTGTGTCTTCTGCCTTAGACGACTTTTGCTTTCTTCTTTTATACAGGGGTGATACTGTTCAAGTAGACACTTGGGTCAGTGCTTCTGGAAGGAATGGCATGCGCCGTGATTGGCTCGTGTATGATTGCAAAACTGGAGACAATTTAACAAGAGCCTCCAGGTTGGTTACTTCACCCCATTCTGATGAAAATGTGGTATCATCTTTCATCATGCCTGTTGTGAACTTTTTTTCTCAACCCATGAATTATAAAATTTACCAGCTGCGGTTGAACCCATGATTGAGGAATTCAGGTTATAGGTTATGAAAGTTCTTGAATAGCTTGTGAATTTCTAATGTGTGTTTCATAAAGAATAGAAACAAATTTCGGTAAACTACATAGACTTTTTTTTCAATCTTAATTCTAATTGATCTTTGCATTGAGATTGTGGATTATGGTTGCAATCAATTTTCTACTATCAAGCCATTTTACATTTAGTGACCATAATTTACTGATATTGTCTTGTAATTTGCAATGTGAAGTACCTGGGTTATGATGAATAAACAGACAAGAAAGTTATCAAAGATTCCTGAGGAAGTGAGGAGAGAAATAGAGCCTAACTTTATGAATACTGCTCCTGTTATCGAAGACGATGGCAGGAGACTTTCAAAAATCGATGACGATACAGCTGATTACGTTCGAATGGGTTTGACTGTAAGTTGTTTCTTTTAACTTACCGGATCTCTCTGTGTGTTTCATTGTTACTGTTAAAATTTGGTTCAATAATGTCGACATTTCCATACTACTGCAGCCTAAGTGGAGTGATTTAGATGTCAACCAGCATGTTAACAATGTGAAGTACATTGGGTGGATTCTGGAGGTACACAAAACTAACCTTTCCATTCCTTCTCATCTATTACTAGTGTTATCTTCTAAAGCTTGGTTATATATCTCTTCGATTGTTAAATTATACTGGTCGTCAACAGAGCGCCCCGCCACCGATATTAGAGAGTCATGAACTTTCATCCATCACGTTGGAATACCGGAGGGAATGTGGGAGGGACAGTGTGCTGCAGTCCCTCACTGCTGCCACTGGCACGGACAGTGCAACTTCGTCAACTGCTGGTGTCGTTAACTACAATCACTTGCTTCGGTTCAATGATGGGACCGAGGTTGTGAGAGGAAGAACACAGTGGCGACCCAAATTTGGCAACAAATTTACCATCCTAGACCATATTTCAGCCGACCATGGAATTTAAGCTGCCTCGCTAGACCTCTCAACAGACCACAATCCATGGTTTGTGCAAAATTCTGCTTTTAATCCTTACATATACATACATACATACATATACATACATACATATATATATATATATATATATATATATATATATATATATATACATACATACACGCACACACACACAAAAGAAGGGGGAAAAAGGTTTGATTTAATTGTGTAATTAGCCCTAATGTGTATTAATTTTCCCACTTGTCCCCAGAAGGCTAACTTTATATAATGTGGGTGTTGCTCAGCCTGGCCGGTTGCTATACAATCAATGTATACCTACTGCCGGCTGACTGTCTCAGAGCAGGTTGGAAAATATATATTTGTTTGAAATTGATTATATTTTTTTTTTATATATTTTTTTTTTTTATTTTTACTTTCAGGGGATGGGATGGGATCAGGTCGGGTTCGGGTTCTTCTTGGAGAAGTTTTCGTTTCTACTGGAATTAATGAGACGAGTCTTAAGATATATAAATATTTCGACTTACTGTTTAGTCTTTAAATTTAATGTAATTATTGAAACCTTATACTTTTAAGATTAACCACCCTTATATTTCTTAAATTTTTATTACAATATATATTGTATGTCATTAGTGAACTATAAAAGAAAAATGAGACAACAATTAGTTTGAATCAATTTGAGTTTTGAGACCGTGACGACCAACTTTATTAAAAAAAAAAAAAAAAAAAAAAAAAAAACAATTGTTTTTATTTTTAATTTATTATTTAAATGTTTTTATTAATTATATCCAGTTGCGTTTGTGGGAATGGGAAAAGTAGGGAGTCCTTATCAAATAAAAGGGAAAAAGAAAAAGGGTTGATTTGTGTAAATTCAACATCACTTTGTAAAAGCAATTTGGTCAAATTAAGACGAAATATTGCATTAATAATTGGCCTAAATTCAATGGAATCCTAGGCTTTATTGTACCTTAATATATTTTTTTAATAAACTTTTTGGGCATATTAAAATTATGTTTTAATTTTTTCCTAAATTAAATTATACTATTTTTTTAATTATTTTTTAACGTTGAAATTTGTTCAAAAAATATATTTGGAGGTTGGAGACAAAGTGACATTTAATTTCGTTAAAAAATTAGTTTAAATATAAGTCTAAGACAACAATTAAAATTTTACTTTTATAAGACATAAAATTAAAAAAATTTAAAAATTTAATAAACATTTTATAAATTTTATAAACATGTCCGAGCAATTAAAATAGTCGGAATATTTCCTTTTTCAAATTAATCACTTCACTGGAGAGAACTCGAGACATGAGCGATCGACCTACCTCATTTTTACATTGGTTTACCCGTTTCATTTTGATGGGTAGGTGCTTGGAAATAAAACAAAGATGAGGGACCCAAATGAAAATAAAGGGGAAATGGGGGGCACATTGTCAATAAAACAAATAGAATATGATCATTCACTCTTTGTTTGTTTGGGTATGTTCCTCCGAAGTTTCCCTTTGTCATTTCACACCATATTTCTCCTCTCTTTTAGTTTCGTTTTACCCGAGATTGAATCACCTGATTTATCATTTACAGACGTTGGATAATACTTTGTTTTGTTCGACGACAATTTAAGATAATACTTTCATAGAGTTAAGAACGAGGTTCAAACTGTCGAAGATATTACGGTTGTGGATATATACAATCGCAACGAGAAAATAAGGGAAGGAGATGATTAACAATAGATAAGAGTGTTTGTCGGTTGAGTTGAGTCGGGTCGTGACATTTTTTAAACTCAACCATAATTTTTTTTTTGTTGGGTTAGTTCAAGTTGTTCACGTTATTTATTCAAATTTTTATTTTTAATAAAACTAAAATGTTAGTTCATAAAACCATTTAATTAATATTTAAATTATTTATAATAAAAAAAATATTTATGAAATTAAATAAATATAAAATAAATATATTTATATATAATTGTAGAGAGCAAAAATATATATTTTAAAAATTAACGTAAATTTAAATTGGTTTAGTTTAACGGAATCTGTGAATTAACTCAATTTATAAAAATTTCATTTATTTGAAGTTAATTAAACTCAAAAAGTTCAGGACCATCGAGTTTTTTGGACACCCGTAAAAAACGTTGCAACTTTTTCAAAAATTGTTGAACTTATGGATAGATAAGAGATGACGTGACAGACTAAAACATCTCGACAAAACGACTCTATCATAACTACTCGTTTCTTGATCATCACATTGACATAATCAACGTTCCGATTCATTCACGTAAGCTAACATTCAAAGAACCGAACTCTTAATTTGTATAAACGGATATAAATAATCGAAGAAAAAATAACATTTACTTCATTATTTTAGTTAGGCGCTACCAACCTTTGGTTGAGACTCTTCACCTACAGGTTGGTTTTCTATTATTACATATATATATATATATATATATATATATATATATATATATATATATATAATTTATTAATTAGACCTAAACTCCAACCATTATATATTAATAACCAAATGTTTTTGGTAGAGATTTGAGCGATTTAAGTAAAATGGTAATTAATTGACTTTTATGTCTTTTTTATTTTATTTTAATATTTAATATTTAATAGCATATGGTAAGTAAAATAGCATAATTATTTAATATGTATGGTATTTTTTTCGATGTTTGAACAAAATAAAATTTTAATTTTAATAAAAAAAGTTGATATTAAAGGAAAACGATGTTAGACGCACGCCCGACATCATTTTAACCTTTCTAGTAATACATTACCCAGATGATTTTTTTTACCTTTTTTCGCTCGAACTTCTAACTTTATAGGTCCGAGAAATAAAACAAAATTATTAAAAAAAAAAAAGCAAAAATTTGGGTAAAAAGAAAACAAGAACAAAGCTACTTTAGAATTAAGATTTGACTTTGAAATCACCTTTAATTGGGTTTTAACCATGCTTGTAATTATAACTTAGCATTATTAATGCCATTATCATTGAATTGGTAATCATAGTTAAATCTCGAGTTAGATTGTGAGATCCCACATCGGTTGGAGAGCAGAACAAAGCGTTCATAAGGGTGTGGAAATCTCTCACTAGTAGACAGCGTTTTAAAACGGTGAGACTAACGACAATACGTAAACGGGCCAAAACAGACAATATTTACTAGTGGTGGGTTTGATAAGAGCCAATGTGCCAGTGAGGAGAGAAGAACGAAACATTTTCTTATAAGTGTAGAAATCTCTCCAGAAGCGTTTTAAAACGGTGAGGCTGGATACTATATGTAACGAGTTAGTAGAGTTGTGTTATAACTCTATTTTTAGGTTGATCGAGTTGACCCAACAACAAAAAAATGTTGACCCGAGAACCGACTCCAATTTTTTATTTTTTAAAAAATTCAACCCAACCAAAAAAAACTCTCCATTAATCCATACAAACAAAGAGGACAAAATAATAATAATAATAATAATCCAGCAATTATTTTTAATTATTATTTAAAAATAATTAAACTAGCTTTTATATCCATGGAGGAAAATTCCCAATTAGATCTAAATTAATACAACTCAACCAACACAGTCACAGAATATTCTGACTTCAATTTTTCATAAAATGGGACCATCTGATTCCTTTATTTATTATTATTTATAACCTTATATAATTTTCTTTTACCTAAATTACATTATTAATTACATTATTAATTATTTAAAAAATAATTATATTCTTTCAAAAATTTTTAATTCATATTTACGAGATCCACGTTATAAAAAAACCAAACATTCTAGATGCGTTTTAAAATCATGAGACTGATGATATCGGACCAAAATAAACAAAATCTATTAGCAATAAACTTGAGAACAGTTACAAATGGTAGAATATATTTAACAGACTAAAGCTAATAATATCTTATATTTATATTATTTTTTTGGACGTAAATCTTGACCAAAATTTGTCAATTTTTTCATTTAATATTAGAAAGAATTTATAATTAAGGATAATTTTGTAATGTAATTTTTAAAAGAGGATAATTATTTTTAAAAATAAATTCCAAATTATATAAGTTATTTATTTATTTATTTATTTATTAATTTTATAATTTAGGATTTATTTTTCTAAAATTTTTGGGAGTGGTTACCGGCGAACTGGTACTTGCCATTTTTTCTTTTTTGGAGGTGGGGAAGGGCACAAAATGCCATACAAGTTATTCTCTTGATTCGAGGAGCTCAGTTTTTGCGACCATTTTCATGGAGCTTCATGTCCAGAGAGATCAGATTCAGATCGAAACCTACCGTCACAAGTTTCTTCTGGATTCACATCCATGGCGGACTCTGATCTTCTCAACAACTTCACGGATTCTCACTCAATAGCAACCTTTTCCTTTTTCTTTCCAGGTTTTTGAAGTTCAACTTCACTTTCTTCCTCTCCCGGTTTTCTTCCTTGCATTTTCATCTTCGGGAGTTCAGTTCATATTCCAGGTCTCTTTCTCTCTGAATTTCTACTTTTGTTTGATTGCTGAAGTTCGTTCGATTGGTGTTCTTTTTTTTTTTTTTTTTTTTTTTTTTTTTTTTTTTGTTGGAAATTGTAATTGGAAGCTTGTTATTTGCTTGTTTATGAAGATGATCGCAGATGTTGCTTGTGCTCTATGGTTGTTAAGTGTATCGACTTTGTTCTTCTGCTTCTATTTTGCTAAGTTTGGAAATTTTCTTCCACCAGATCTGTGATTCAGTCTGTCTTTTGATTGCTATTTCTGGCTTTGGACTTGTTTTGTGGCTTCGAATCTGGATTTTCCGATGCAATATGCTTGGATTTTATGAAAAGAGGCGTTTCTTCTTTTTGGAGGTTTTGGGGCAAATGCCTCTCGATCTTAACTTGGAGAATGGCTTCTGTTGTCTCTGGAACACTTTTTTGCTTGTCTTTTCGTGAATTCTTCTTGAACTTTCTTTGTTAATTCATGAATCTGCCTTTCCCAGTAGCTTCAGAATACTTATCTTGCTTTCGCACCTACACAAGTTTGCTAAACTGAGCTTCAACTCATAAGGATTTTCGATACAAGTTCTTGTACATAATGCCTTTGGAGCGTGAAACTATTCCCTTAATACTATTTTTAATAGCTAAGGTTTCAAAGTTATCTGGGTCCTCTTATCTTACTTTAATTCTGGTGTTCATAGTTTTAAGCTTCAATTTGTCGATGCCGGGTTCATAATTATGGTTTAAAGAGTTATATCTCAATTCCTTGAATGCTGCATGCTGAATAGTCGTTTCTAAAGAATTGCAGATACATCAGAAAGTTTGCTGAAGAGAAGTTTCCATTGTCTTGTGGATGCTAGGATAGATTTTTAGGCAAGAGCTCTTTCACATACCATGTTCTGAATTTATCCAGGCACCTTGATTCTAAGTGCTCGTCGTCCAGATCGTGAAGCATCTCGCCATGCTCAAGCAAATATTGAGCAAACTTCCTCGGAAGTTGCAGAAGTCGGAGACCGTGGATTCTGCAACAAATGATTCTGGCAATAATTCTTCCCGTCTTGGACATGTTTTCCAGTGTACAAATGTCGGGAGTGCTTTCTCGAGTAAATTAAATGTCGTCAAACGTGTTTCTTCAGCAGTTTTCCCTGCAAGCATTGCAGCAGAAGCAGTTGATCCTCATCTGTCATTCAAAGATGTTCCAAATCCACAGAAGCAAAACCTGTTTGTCAGTAAATTGAACTATTGCTCTGAGGTTTTCGATTTGAACGATATGGAGAAGCAGGATCTTAAACGTCAAATGTTGATAGACATTGTTGATTTTGTTACCTCTGGATCTGCGAAGTTCAACGAGACAACAATTTCAGCAGTGTGTAAGTTATGTGCTGCTAATCTTTTTCGCGTATTCCCACCCAAATCTCGCTCAACTTCGTCTGGTGGAGAAACGGAGGATGAAGAACCAATATTTGACCCAGCTTGGTCGCATATGCAAAATGTATATGATCTGCTGGTTCAGTTTGTCAGTAACAATTCTCTAGATGCAAAAGTGGCCAAAAAATATCTCGATCATTCTTTTATCTCAAGATTACTCGATCTCTTCGATTCTGATGATCCAAGAGAAAGAGATTGCTTGAAAACAATCCTTCACCGTGTCTATGGGAAGTTCATGATACACAGGCTTTTCATCAGGAAGGCTATTAGCAATGTCATATATCATTTTGTTTTCGAGACAGAGCGGCATAACGGAATTGCAGAGCTGTTGGAGATCTTTGGTAGCGTGATTACCGGGTTTGCATTGCCATTGAAGGAGGAACACAAGACATTTTTATGGAGGGTGCTCATTCCTCTTCACAAACCAAAATCGGTTGGAATTTATCATAAACAATTGACGTATTGTATTGTACAGTTCATAGACAAGGATCCCAAGTTGGCCAGTACAGTTATAAGGGGACTCTTGAGATATTGGCCTTTAACAAATAGCCAGAAAGAGCTGATGTTTTTAAGTGAAACAGAAGAGATTCTGGAAATGATCAGCATGGTCGAGTTCCAGAAGATCATGGTCTCTCTCTTTCGGCGAATCGGATATTGCTTGAATAGCTCTCATTACCAGGTAGCTATCTGTGATTATTTGCTGTTTTCTTCTTTGCAATTCACTAGATTTTGGCTTTTCATATATTATAGTGTATGCATATTTCACAAGCATTGAAGAGCTTCAAATGGATCAATTCCTTGATAAATATGAAGAATTAGGAGCTTTTCGATCTTTTAGTTGAGTTTTGGCTGGTACATTTGTTTATTTTCCAATTCTTTTAGGTGGCAGAGAAAGCTCACTTGCTTTGGAACAACGAACACATCATCAATCTTGTTGCACACAACCGACAAGCGATCATTCCGATTATTATCCCAGCACTCGAACGAAATACACAAAAGCATTGGAGCAACGCGGTACTAAATCTAACTTTAAATGTGAAGAAGTTGGTTCTTGAGATGGACGAGGAGCTTGTGCTAGCTTGCGAGCTTGACTCGAAGGAGGAACAATCAAGGTCGATTGCAGCATCAGAGAAGAGGAGATTGACATGGGAGCGACTCGAGAATGCTGCAACTCCACAGCCTGTATCTACTAACATTTCGTTTCTGGTAGAACCAGCAACATGTGCAGTTGCTGGCTAGTCACTTGAATTGGAAGATCAACTCAACAAAACGACGGTAGTTACGCAGTATCCCGGGATCTAGTTCTTTGATTCAACCGAGTTTTCGGTTCCATGCCGAGATGCAACAAACAAGCTATGGATGATCTGATCAGGTCCTGCTGAAACTATCTGTACAGGTGTGTGGGTAAAAGCAGCCTCTCTGGTTGCCATAGATTTGACGAAATCTGTATCCTTTATCAAACAGTGTGTTTCTTCACTGTTTTTCATATCTCATTCATGATGGGATTTTGTGCTTTTGAGTTCCATTGGTAGCATATTGAAGCCTTCAGCTTTGAGCTTGTTTGTTCTTCTGAAAATTCCATGTCTTTTTCTCTTATCTTCTGAGTTTAAATTGCAGAAACTGAGGCGAATCCCCGTTTCTAGTTAAAACGGGGACGGAGATGAGGAACGCTTTTCCGGTTCATACCTCCAACCCTATTTTCGATCTCGAAAATTATATAATAAAATGTAATACTTTACTATATATACATATTTATATTTGAGTTTATGAAGATCGGACTATCAACTTTTAAATGGTAGTGGATGCTTTATACATTGAGTTTGCTGGATTCGCGTAATCTTTTAGGGATCTATGACGATCTATGATGTTTAAGATCAGAACCGTCTGATAGAAATGAATGGCTCTGATTGTGAGAGAGAAAGGGAAGTTGGCTACTCTGTGCAACAGAGGATGATTCAAGGTGGGTAACAAAACCAGCCAAATTCTGACCTCTGCATTGGCCTGACTGTAACTTTGGCTCTTTTTTTTACAAAGGACAATAGATTGTACAATAATTGTGTTCTTCTAGCTACCATTCGGCCGACAATATCATTTTCTTTCCTCACTCTCTTTCCTCCTCATGGATTCGGAGTTTCAGTCGGCCTTTTTCATCTCGTCTCGTAATGATCTGACGTGGATTTTCGATCGAAATGTTAGCTCAGGTTTTGGGCGGCCCATCTAGTAGCAGCACCTATCACTGTTGGAAGCTCTGTGGTCTGGTTGCATACTTCCCGTCTGCATATCTTGCACTCTTAAAGAGAAGCGAATTTTGGCTTCGTCTTCCGTGCATTTTTCTTCGAGATATAATATTTCTTGACAAATGATTGTATTTAGGTCAAATTATAAGTCTTCGTGTCTATTTAGTTTCATGTATACATACACCTGATTACATGCATATATACCTAACAGATGAAAGTGTTAAAAAAATATGAGTTGAGTCAAGTCGCATCCCACATCTTGTCTCCATTGAGCATATGGACCCAAACCAAATCGAACCACTCGAATCAGATATCGGACCGCTTCTCCTACCTCACATGAACCAGCCTCCATCCGAGCATTCTCCAAAATCTTCCTCTATTTTCCTCCAACATTCCTCGACAACAATGCTCTACAAAAAGGACGGTTTCTACAAGCGCTACGACTTACATAGTTGATCACATCCACACCGATTGACTGATGCATTGACCTTATCATAATAAAGAAATGACAAAGTAAATTAATGTACCGGTTTTTTTTTATTAATTTCTCTTCCATTTCATTTAAAATTTTATTAAATATTTTTAGTCACACTACCATTGAATTTGCCATTAATATTCTCACCTACAAACCAAACATGGTTTGGCAAGAAATAATACAAAGACATGGTGGAATTTTGTGCATATTTCAAAACTTCCCTATCTCAAGGGTAGCCACCAATATAAGCTTTTCCTCACCCACTAATACCATCCCACCTCTCGGGTTTTGATCTTCAGTAAAATTCTCTATTTGTTATTACGAGATTGGAGCGGAAATTTTATAATCTCCGTTCTCGGCCGTATTAAGCTAACAGGGAGAAATATATATTCACTCCCTTCTCATTTCCCGTTCAAATTGTATTATTTTTCACTATAAATCATCAATTTTCACCTCAAATTAAGTGTTGTAATTTTTCCCATCTAACACGTTCTTTGTCGGAAAGCTCGTTAAAAAAATATTTTTGAGTAAAAATACGACATGGGTTTGATCCTATTCATTAAATGATGGCCATGAATTATGTTCCCTACTTAATGTTACCTTTTACTCACTATTAGCTCTAAGTTGACTCATTTTATTTTTACTTTTTATAACATTTTGTCACACCTCATAAAACTATAATACAACATTTATTATACCTACCATTAATCTAATTTAACAACCATTTATTATTATTATTACTATTTATTAATTTCAACTAACATTTATTGTACCTCGATTGTCCCTACTTGACCTCTCTTACTACCATGGTAGTCCTTAGGTGGTTGGCACCAATCGTGTTCGGGTCATGAACCTTACACTCATTCACATTGGTTCATCTAGCTATGTTCCGAGGTGGTCGACCATTCGTCGACACCTAAGAATCTGCTTGACATCTCAGTGGCAATTACCAGCATCCAACCAAAGTTCCATTTTAGTGCCCCCTAACATAAAGATATTGCTAGGACCACCGGATTACACAAAAGGTGCACGACTGACTTTGCACGCTCCATCTTTCAACCCTTTGTCTAGTAGCTTGGCAGCAAGCTACCTTGATCCGTCTCTGATTCTGATTCGTTATGCTTAGCACATCCAACAAGCTCCGGCGCCTTGCGCGAATTTAGTTTTGGTTTGTTATGGTCTTATTTAGTCTTCACTGTCAGACGCTACCTTTTTAAACAAAATGGAAGAGAAGTCAATGGTAGAGTGTTGACCTACTCGGAGAGCACAATATCATACAATTATTATCGAGAGATTCGTTGACCTACTCAGAGAGAATGATATCATACTATTATTATCGAGAGCCACATTGACCTACTCGAAGAGAATAATATCATACCGTTGTTACCATTTGAGTAAATGGTAAAAAAAAAAAGAAAAAAAGTAACCATTTGGTAAAACGTGCTTGTTTATGAGGTCCACGTCAAAGCCTAACCCACTTTCCTATTCTAAATTTCAAGTTTCCATTTTTACACTAAGCTACAAAAATGGGATATTTACCCGCCCTTTCTAAAACAACCATTCTTTCAGGGGTACAACAGTAACTTTTCCCATTTCAACCGTTTTAATCAAAACATTGTCCGGATGTTCCAGTCCCACGCGCGCCATTGTCGTGCTTAATCAACAATCGCTCCAAAGGACCCTGACGTAATTTCACACTCAATTTCCCACTCTTTATATATAATAAATTTGGATATAAATTCAATATATATATATATATATATTTTTTAATTTCTCTAATGATATATTAATTTTACTTTCGCAGATTAATAAAGGGAAGGGTGTTCAAAATATTCAATGACCGAAAAATTCCGTTCAACCCAATTCAACCGGTATGATTTTAAATTGGGTTGAGTTATGAATTAAGCTAATTTACGGGTTACCTTAAAACTAGATCGGAACCTAACCGAACAGATATGATTTTGAGTTGCGTTAGCTCATGATAATTTTGTGAATTGAGTGGTTTTATATATACCTATATTTATTTAATTTAATAAGTTTTTTTTTATATTTAAAATAAGTTTTAAATGTTAAAAAATAAATTGATCATTTACTAAACTAAACAAGTGGACCCCACTACTGTTAGTATCCTTACGGGCGAGTAATATCGATTTTCATACGCGCGAGAGTGGGATTGGGAATGCTTCAGGCATCACCCTCTCTTTTTGTCCTTCCCGCGGCCATTAAATGATCCTTCTCACCCACACTGCTCTTCCACTCTGCTCTTTCAGTTAGAGAGAGAGAGAGAGAGAGAGAGAGGAGGAGGAGGAGGAAGAAGCCATTAATGCAGAGCTCAACCACCCATTTCTAGGGCAATATTACTTCACTCACATTCCACAAAGAGATTAACGACGCCTCAGATTCACCAATGTGATACTCTCCTCTTCAAGCATTGCATTGTTTCTTAGTAACTTTCTCTCTCTTTTGGTGCTGGATTACTTGTCTGTTTCCTTTCTCTGGTTTAGCTCATAGATCGCGGTCCACCATGTGGAACACGGCAGAGAACGTGTTCGTTCGGACGGCGTCGTTCAGGGAGGAGGGGGAAGATGAGGAGGCGCTCCGGTGGGCGGCACTCGAGAGGCTACCGACGTATTCGCGTGTGCGGAGAGGAATTTTCAAGAACATTGTTGGAGATACCAAGGAGGTTGATGTTACTGAGCTTGAGGCTCAAGAGCAGAAGCTTCTTATTGACAGATTGGTTAGTTCGGTTAATGATGATCCCGAGGTGTTCTTTCAACGAATGCGACGGCGCTTCGACGCGTAATTCTAATTCATCCTTTTTGTTAATTGCTTACTATTTGATGTGTTCATTACTGTTCTTGTTTCTTGGGAAAAAGTTTAGGAAAAACAAAAGGATAATGGCGATCTTCTTTTGGTAATATTCCTGTTTTGCTTCTTATTAATTAATGAACAACAGGACCTGTGATTATTGGGTAGAATGTCGTTTTCTTGCTTCACGGAGCTGTTTTTCACTAATTACTACCGTTAGAAGTTCGAGATTGTGTCAATTTGAGGGTCGTTAATCGTACAGCTACTAGCAATGCTTGCCAGTTCTTTTTCCTGCTGAATTTGGCTTGTGAACTTGTAACTTATATGATTATTGTACCACTGGAATAGCTAAATTGATTAACATTCTCTGACTTTTTAGAGTTGATTTGGAGTTCCCAAAGATTGAGGTTAGATTTCAACAGTTGACAGTAGAATCGTTTGTTCACATTGGAACCAGGGCTCTGCCGACTATTCCCAACTTCATGTGCAACATGATGGAGGTAGGGTAGTATTTACTCTGTATCTCGAACAGGGGTACGCCATTTTTCTGTTAATCAACCATGGAAAATTGCCTTCTTCATCTGTTCGTCTGAAGGTTACTTGATGTTCATATTTATTGTGGCAGACACTTCTTAGGAAACTGAAAATATACAGCAGTCAGAGAAGTAAGCTGACAATTTTAGACAATGTCAGTGGAATTATAAGACCTTCCAGGTAAACTTCCTAGTTCTTAGAATAGTAGAGGTTGAATCTTTGATTATGTTTCTATATTTTAACATGACAAGATCACGAGCTCTTTTGTAGATTGACTTTGTTACTGGGTCCCCCAAGCTCTGGAAAGACAACTTTTCTTCTAGCCCTTGCTGGTCGCCTTGGAAGTGATTTGCAGGTACTGAATAATTGAAACTTTGCACTTCATTTCAAAAACATTGTTCATATTAGCTATGAATTCTAACTTCATCGATTATTTAAACTATTTATTCTTAATTCTTTGGTCAGCAATCAGGGAGAATAACATATAATGGGCATGGCTTCAATGAGTTTGTTCCGCAGAGGACAGCAGCTTATGTTAGTCAGCAGGATCGACATATTGCTGAGATAACTGTTAGAGAAACCCTTGATTTTGCAGGCCGTTGTCAAGGCGTGGGGTTCAAATATGGTAAAGCTATGAAAAATCTTGCAGTGTGATAGCTAATACTTCTCCTAATACTTATTTGAACTGTGACAGACATGCTCATGGAACTAGCAAGAAGGGAAAAGATTGCAGGGATAAAACCTGATGAAGATCTTGATATATTTATGAAGGTATGTGATGTTTTTCGTTTTATTTCCTTTTGTTACCGTGTTGAATGTCAGATATATATTAAATGATTTGAATTTGATTGGTTGTAAATTACTGTAATTTTCTCTCTAGTCATTGGCTCTAGGGGGTCAAGAGACAAGCCTTGTGGTGGAGTACATTATGAAGGTACATCCAAGTTGCTTTTCACATTTTGATATGTATTGAACTGCTAATAGAAGTTACAACCTTGGCCCTGTTAGATTTCACCTATTTTTGTTTTATTTGTAATGCTTTGAAGTCATTGCTCCATACCTGAAGTATTGAAATCTGCGAAGATTTTAGGGTTGGACGTGTGTGCTGACACATTGGTAGGAGATGAAATGCTAAAAGGGATTTCTGGAGGTCAAAAAAAGCGTCTTACAACTGGTTTGCTACCATAAACCTCTTCTACACTGTTGAATGATATTAATATGGGTATTGATAATAACAACACGTGACTTCAGGTGAATTGCTCATTGGTCCGGCAAGAGTTTTATTCATGGACGAGATATCAACTGGGCTTGATAGTTCAACAGCCTATCAAATTATCAAATATCTTAGGCATTCTACCTGTGCACTTGACTCAACCACTGTAGTTTCTCTGCTGCAGCCTGCTCCTGAAACCTATGAGCTATTCGATGATGTTATACTTCTTTGTGAAGGCCAAATTGTATATCAAGGACCCAGAGAAGCTGTTCTTAATTTCTTCGCAGCTATGGGATTCACCTGTCCAGAGAGAAAGAATGTTGCAGACTTCTTGCAAGAAGTAAGCAAGCAGTGAAGAGATCTAACTGCAAATTCCCACTACATTTTTCTGATATTTTTGCTTACCCAATAATGACTATAGGTTATATCAAAGAAGGATCAGGAGCAGTACTGGTCAGTTCCTGATCGTCCTTACCAATTTATCCCCGCAGCAAAGTTTGCCAAAGCTTTTCGTTTGTATCACATCGGGAAGAGTTTATCTGAAGAATTGGAAGTTCCTTTTGATAGACGTTATAACCATCCAGCTTCCTTGTCATCTTCTCAATATGGCGTAAAAAGGCGTGAACTTCTTAAGACCAGCTTTTCATTGCTAAGGCTATTAATGAAGCGAAACTCATTTATCTACATTTTTAAATTTGTTCAGGTAGTAACGCAGTTCTTCTCTATCATTTTTTTTGTTTTGTTTTTGTTTTGCCTTTATGTTACTATCTTCAGAGGTTGAAATAAATCCATTTGTTGTTACTGCTTTGTCTGTAAGCTAGGATAGAAACAACTAATGCGACCATTATAAAAGCAACAATTGAAGGATGAAATTTATCTGTAATGTTGTCCTCATTGTTTCTATTATGCAGTTACTATTGGTTGCAATAATTACAATGAGTGTCTTTTTCCGGACAACAATGGATCATGACACAATTGATGGCGGAGGAATTTATCTTGGGGCACTCTACTTTTCTACTGTTATCATCCTTTTTAATGGATTTACAGAGGTGTCAATGCTGGTGGCCAAAATTCCTGTACTTTACAAGCACAGGGACTTGCACTTTTATCCAAGCTGGGTTTATACTCTTCCTTCTTGGATCTTGAGTATTCCAGTTTCAGTCATGGAATCTGGTTTCTGGGTTGCAGTCACGTATTATGTGATTGGATATGATCCTGCTATCACTAGGTAAGTGGTAAAAATCGTGTATTCCTTTTGAATTTGGTGAGATATTACATGTATGTTGACATTGATGGACTTGATAATGGATTCTTCATATGCAGATTCTTGCGGCAATTTTTGTTATTCTTTTCTCTGCATCAAATGTCTATAGCGCTCTTTCGCCTCATGGGATCATTGGGCCGTAACATGATTGTTGCCAATACCTTTGGATCCTTTACTATGTTAGTTGTTATGGCTCTCGGAGGATATATTATTTCAAGAGGTTAATAGTGCATGTTTTCTATATCAACGTCTTAACCTATGAAGTGTGCAAGTATCACATCTGTTCCTTCATTGTAACAGATCGTATACCAAAATGGTGGATATGGGGCTACTGGTGGTCTCCTTTGATGTATGCCCAAAATGCTGCATCTGTTAATGAGTTTCTTGGGCATTCTTGGGACAAGGTAATAATCTCACTTCTACGACTGTTAATTATCCCAGATGCACATAGCGTTTTCAATGATGTTGAACTTGTTTCTTTCTCTCTTCATTGTATAGAGTGTTGGGAAGAATACAAGCATGTCACTAGGAGAATCTTTACTAAAAGCACGCAGTCTTTTTACAGAGAGCTATTGGTATTGGATCGGTGTTGGTGCTTTGCTTGGATATACAGTGGTTTTGAATACGTTATTCACATTCTTCCTGGCGTACCTTAAACGTATGCAATCAGTTACAAGTTAACTATATTATTTTACTTCTGGCACTATTTTAGGACCCAAAGATTCTGTGTGAGATTTCACATCGGTTGGAGAGGGGAACGAAGCATTCCTTTTAAGAGTGTGGAAACCTCCTC